>NW_027555736.1:191641026-191663526 GCF_003287225.1 Phascolarctos cinereus
AGATTTGGTCTGCCTGAGTTTGTGCAGCAGCTTGGTACTGGACTGGATTTGGAGTCTGTCACCTGGGTCTGAACCTTAACTTTGTTACCTACTAGCTGTGTGACCTCAGGCAAGCCAGTTAAACTTTCTGGGCCTCAATGGTCTCTTCTCATTGGTAAAATGAAAGGGTTGGATGACGTGACCTCTAAGGTCATTCTAAATCTAGAATCTCATGATTCTCTGGTTTGGCTGAGCAATGTGTTCAACTGATTTGAGTGTCCCTGGAGGGGAACGTGCCAAAAGCAAGAAAGGTAACAGAATGTTGTTGTTGTATTATTTAAAAGACCAGTAGCCTAGTAGAAAATTTTAAAAAGAAAATTTTTAGGAATCAGAAGATCTGAGCTCTAGTCCTTGTCCCACCACTTGTTTGCAGTGTTGCCTTGTGTAAAATAATCCAATTTTTCAAGGTTTCTTTTTTCCCATTTGTGAAAGGAAGATAATATCTGCCTGAAATGATTGCTGAAAAGACCTAATGTGATGGAAGATATAAAAACATTTCTGAAAGTATTATGTTTAATTCAAAAGGCATATTGAACTCTTACCAAAACATAGGTGCTAATCTGGTGACCGCTCAGGGGTGGACTTATTTTGGACAAGATTTCCCTGAGTATCAGCTCTAACCATCCTAAATTTAGAAGGTGTGGGATTGTGGGATAGACCTCTGTATTAGGAAACTGAGTATAGACTGAAGTATTCATGACCCCTGAATCTGCTGAGGCCATTGCCAGAACAACCTCATTTCTGGGACCTCTTTTGGGAAAACTACACGTATATCTTTGGAGATGCCTCCAGGAGAATCAGTTACTATTTTTCTAAACCAAATGGCAAAATGATATAATTTCTCCCTCACATTTAACAAGACTAGTAACAATGAATAAAATAGCAAGACACTGAAGTTGCCAAGGTCTAATTGTAGTGCTGAGAGTCAATTTTAATGGCATTCTAGTTGCCTGATTTCCTTCATGTTCAGCCCAATCTCTTTCACGTGCTGGCCAAATCAATTAGTTGTACATTATTTTTCTTCCTCCATTTTTTCTTTGTTAATTTTTATGGAGTCTTGTTATAACATTGTTTGCTATAGATAGGACGTTGGTAGTGTTTTTCCTCTGTCATTTCCAATTAATCTTGTACATATCTTTGTATGCTTTCTACACCATTAGATTGTGAGCTTCTTGAAAAAAAAAATCTATTGGTCTTTCTTTGTATCCCCAGCACTTATCCTGTTGTTTGCAACATAGTGGGCACTTAACTAATTAAAGTTTCTTAACTGACCTGTCTACGTTTCTAGTCTCAAGGATACCAGCATTAGGTCCTTATTATAGGATCAGAAATCTAGAGTTGGAAAAAGCCATCCAGACCCACCTCATCAAGGAAACAGAGATTTAACACTAAAAAGCACTTTAAAGGACATCTAATCTAACACTGTCATTTTACAGATGGGGAAACTGAGATCCAAAGAAGATATGCGACTTGCCCAAGCTCACACAAGTGGTAAGTAGCAGAGCTGGGTCCCCTCATTCCCACCACAGCACATCATGAGGTTGTTTTGTTTCAACGCTGGTCCCTCAAAAAGCCTTCTCAATGTCGACATTCGTGTTAGATTGAAGCAGATAGGACTTAGGTGCAGGGCTGGATAGAACAAAACCAAGGTTAAATGGTGTAGGGTCTTTTCTAAGTCCAATAATTTTAAAGAATTCATCAAATCTAACTTCTTGAGAGTTGTTGGAGTGGTGAAAAATAATACTAGAAGTTATTGTATTCCCTGCTAGAGATTTAGGACAGTTATATTACTTTAAAATATATCTGTGTTCATGGCTGTCAGAAGAAATCCTAACAAAATCCACACATTTGCCATATCCATTACCACTGTGAAGAACTGCTTCGACATGCTTGATCTATCTGTTATACAGCTTCTACTTCCTCATCTGAGTCTAGACTGTTCTTGGGTTGAAATGCGTCCACTCAGTAAAAAGGGACAAGGATGTAACACCTCCTACTTACAAAGTTTTCTCTCTGACTTGGCCATGAAACCAGAGATGTTTGTGATTTGGAAAGAACAAGTGGTGGGCTTGTAGCCCATGTCTCTTGTCAGTCAGCAGATCTGAAATGTGTTCCTTCATCCAGTCCTTACGGCTAAACGAACCCAGAGAAGAATCTTCCCATAAATACATCACAGGAAAAGAAGACTCTTTTGTCCATTGTGTGTGGGGGACTGAAAGACATCCACGCCTTTCTTTGGATAGTGTACCCTTAAAATTCTCTGACACTACCAATAAGACACAGTCTCCTAAAAACAAAGGCAAAAGCCTTCTTCCCCATTTAACGCTTTAGATGGCGCTTCTTTGGAATTGGCCTCCATTTCTAGCAGGTGAAATAGCCAATCAGTCTATCAATGAGAATTTATTAAAGGTCGGCTATGTGCTAGGCACTGTGCTCGGTGCTAGGGATGCAAAGACAGAAATGAAAGAGCCTACGGACTCTGAAGCACTCTCCCTTCCATCTTAACAAGAGTGGAAAAAATAATTAAGAATCTTCAAACCAAAAAATATATGTAGCATTATTTGAAGGAGAAGGTGAGCCTTCGGACTTTCACTACTTTGCATGAATGTGTACTTATTCTATTTATTTGTTATCTATTTATTTAATCTATTTATAATAGTTATCTATCTTACCTCTATTTATATGCAAAATATTTGTGAATATGAAATGGTCTATTCTTTGTATTTGAATCCCCGTCACTTAGCACAGTGCTAGGCACATAGTAGGCGATTAATAAATACTTGTTGATTGATTAATTAACAGCATAGCACATGCTGCTTTGGAGGTAATATAGAAGGGCCACGTATCAAGACTGTCAAGTCTCAGCACAAACTCTACATTCCTCAATACTTTTTCTTTCTTTTTAATTTTCATGCTTTGCAGTCCCTCTCATTTTAAAATAAAACTTCAATAATGACACAATCAGCCCGTTGTGGTGAGTTTCATAATAAGGAGATGGATAAAACCATAGCTAGTCATGAGTGTAAAAGCTGAAAAGAAAAACAGCAAACACAAAAGGTAAGTCATTTGTTGTAAGAACCTACAAATAAATTAAACCTTGCCTAAGATGTATTGATTTTATGTGGCCTCGCCTGTAGAATAATGTCAAGTGTTCCTGACAATCCATTACATTCAATAGGCAAAATCTACTTATAATTTTTTTTTCCGTTTCCTGAATGATGTATAATCTATTTTTTTGTCTTGGAGAAACAACAGCGAATTATAAGCCTCCCTCCCCACTTCTTAAAAGTGGGTAGAAATTTTTGTACTTCAGAAATACTTGTTTCTCTCACTCTCACAGCATCACTCCAATAAGCATATTGTGTGAAATTAGTATATAAATGTTATATCAATGATATGATAGATCCAACATTATCAATGCTTCCAAATTGAGAAGGGTTGACTACAGAAAATGATACTGGATGCAAGGATATTCATTATTAACAGGTGGCTTGAAGAGGTATGTGAGATTAGTGGGAATCAAGGAAGAACGTGCCAAAACCCAGCTGCATGATCTTTACTCCTTTTCAATTAAAAAAGTTTCACTTCAAGTCACTTCAAGTCATTACGAAATTTCTTTTCACAGTTCATATTAAAAATGATTTAAAAGAAGGCTGGCATTTTTACATTGGATTCACTGCAATCAAGTCTATAATTAAAATAATTATTTTATCATGGGAAACAAACATTTTTTAAAAGTCTCTCTGCCTATAAGGATGCTTTAAAGTGTTCCCAGAAAACAATGACAGAGCATTCCTGACTGTGCAACACAATTTTCTGTAAATATACAACTACTTCAATTTTAGCTTGCTTTTCCCAAAGTTCCACAGAGACCCCTACTCATGATCCTTTCTCATGAGGAAAATTTGGTGGCAGGAGAAAAATGAAGACCTAGACCGTTATTCACTACCAAGGGGATTTTAAGTTTGAATTTTTAATCTCTGTGGTTGGATTTGAAGTTAGCAAGTTAGAGGTCACCAGAAGCTGACACTGAGTTTTTGATTTTCAGAACTGCTGCTCTGAGAATTTGACTCAAAGAGGTTCTGAAAGATTTTGCAACTTGCATCAGATAATATGTCGCAGATTATGAATAGTCCTATATTTTCCTGTCCTAGTGAAAACTCCCAGGAGGCTCCCAGTGGGTTAAAAGCAGTGACTCTAGAGTTAGAGGAATTGACTTGAAATCCCACCTGTGCCCTTTACTACCTGTGTGATCTCAGGCAAATCACTCGGCTATCTTGGGCTTCAGCCTCCTCATCTGAAAAATGGGAGGAGGGGCAAACTAAATGGTATTTGAGGTTCCTTCCAGCTGTACACCTATGATCTCAGAGTGGCTCTTCCAATTCCTAGAAGTAGGTTAGGTAACTGCAACCCTTTAAGAACGTTGTGTTGCCACTAAATTGTTGCCTTAGGGATCTAAAAATTAAAGGCATTACTGTTCAAAGTAGGCAATAACTTGAGCACAGGAGTCGTGAGCTCCATTAGATCAATTTGGCCAAGACTAGGAAAAGTTGAAGCAATTCCCAAAACAGCACAAAGCAAAACTAAAGGGCAGCATGGGATGGGCGGAAAGAGGGTTGGCCTTGGAGTCAGGAATATCTGGGCTGTAGTCCTGCCTCTGACACATAAGAATTGTGTGACCATGGGGGCAAGTCACAGTTTCTCAGTATCCCCAGGCAACATTTTTTTGGGGAAGCAATCAGGGTTAAGGGACTTGCACAGGGTCACACAACTAGTAAGTATCTGAGGCTGGATTTGAACTCAGGTCCTCCTGACTTCAGAGCTGGTGTTCTACACACTGTGCCATGCAGCTGCTCTGTCACTCTCCTCCCCAGGCAGCTTTCTAAGACTATAAGTTACAAATAAGTTGTCTACCTGCATCAGTGGAGAGAGCTTTCACATCAGGACTTTCTGATACCATGAAAAGCAGCAAAAAGGAAGACTCTGGCCCAAAGAAGCCAACCTGGTCAAGTGTTAATATAAGTTTCCAATTAGTCTTAATTTAACACATATGAGTTAAAAAAAAGTTGAAAAAGGTCATAAGATGTCAAGATCCTTTCTACCAAATTTAGCTTGGCTTCAGAAAGGAGAATAGTCCTATTTTTAAGGGGTAAGGGGGACATTGCCATATCATCTCACTGTGATATCATCAGAAGAGCTAGTACTGTGATCATGTGGTGCTGATCAGATGATGCTCTTCTAACAAGGATAGAATCGACTTTAATACTTAAGGCTGTGCTTGATTGTTAAAATGCAAATAAAATAAAACTCAGAAAAAGCAATTAACTGGTTTGTTCCTCTTAAGTACTGGCAAAAATCAAGTCCATCCACCAAAAACCTGTCTTGTGCTTGTTGCCACAAAGGCCTGACACAAAGTAAGTGTCCGTGGGTACCATTGTACTCCACAACACAATAATTGTATCAGTTGAAGACCAACATTAAAAGAGTTATTTGCTAATGGGCACCATGCCAGGGTTACTCAGGCAATGCTGCCTGCAGAATTCCTAAGCTGAGTTCAGAAGATACCCGATCGATGCACCTCCAAAGAGAGTCTATATCAATCTCCATTTCATTCATTAGCTCCCACTCTGAGCTGGTTGGCTGCTAGTTAACTCTTTAATGTGGGAGAAGCTGTCAGTGTAAAGGCCACTGGGACACACTCTCTTCCCAGCTGTACTTGACCTGTCAATATTTCTTGCAGCGCACTGTTTAAACTGGTACAGCTAATGGCAGAATGGAGACCTGTGGGGTTTGGAAGGCTTTCGTAGCTTTAGGATGGCTTACCATCCAATAGAAAACATTAGTAAATTCATCCCAGAGCTGTATTTCTGCCTGTGTCTTATGGTACGGGTGCCTAGAGATTGGGAAGAAATCATTTCCATGATTCTATTCTGGAACTTAAAGAGAGTTCCGACTTCCCATTTCCCTAAGTTGAAGATCTACCACATTGAGGTGCCAGCACACAGATGACTTGGATGCTGGAGAGGCTGTCAGTCAGGGAGGCGGCTCAAAGGATGCCCCCTAAACAATGAGAGAAGCAAAAGAGTTCTTACTCTCCAGTTGGAACTCATTTTCAATTTGTAACAATCCAGGGATAACTTTATTGTGGTGCAGCAGGAAAACCTGGGAGCTCAGAGGAATTCTTGATGCGTGAACTATTCCAAGCCCTTCTGAAAGTGTAAATATGAGACTTAAAACATAAAGGTATAATTACCAAAACAAAGAACAATCTGGGACCACCAGGAATAGCTGGCTTCGGCTTCTTTTCTTTCTACAAATATTGAATTTACTAATTTCCCTTGCCTTACTGTGGAATAAAATCAATTTTCTCAGTAGAGCTGATCTCTGCTTTGTTTAAGGTTAGATGTGAAGTTGATATGCATCCTTAGATATACTGTCAGTGTGAAAGCCTTGAATATTTAAACATACGTCACATGAGCCCTCCCTTCCCGAGTTCCACTGGGGAGGATATTGATTCGCTATTTGACAATCAAGCCTCTCCATAGATGAATTGACATGTTTGGAATCCATGGTAAGGAAAATCTGTGCATTATTTTAAAACTCTAGTCAAACTGTTTGTAGATACAAGTTGATAACAACACCTGTTTTTCCCCCTCTCTTGGCCAATACAATCCATTGAGAATCCTGGCTTCAAAAATTTCTCTGCAGAATTGTCAAACATATGTATTTGTATTTCATTACTTGGGTAATAGCTGATTTGCCAAGTTCATTTACTACTAGTTGCTTCATAAACATCTCAGTGGGATAATTAAGGAATACTAAGAATCGCAACTGTAGTAAGTTAGGAGGGGTCCAGAGCAATTGCCCAAATCCCAATCCTGATTAAACTGCTCCCCAGAATTAAATATTCAATAAGCGAAATCCTGTTTTCTTCCCTTACTCTGAACAACTTATCATCAAGGAGATAGAGTAACTCTCTGAGTTGTTCAACAGAGACCAACTCCACTCCATTAAACACACACACACACACACACACACACACACACACACAAAATTCTGAGCCAATCATCCTGATTCAAATTCCTTCCAAACCTGCAAGAAGGATATTTAACCCCAAATTAAATAAGTCATGACCTAAAAGGTGCCTTCTTCCCTCAATTCAATTCAACAGGCATATACCAATCACTTTGGTTAGGTGCTAGGGATACAAAGCTGAAAATCAAACAGTCCCTGTCCTTAGGGAACTTTTATTCTACTGGAGGGAAACCATGTGTACACACATAAGTCGATAAAGAATATTTATAAAGTAAATTCAAAGTAATTACAGGGCTAGAGGGAGAGCCTAAAGATTTAGGGGATCAGAAAGGACCTCCGAGTAGCATTTGGAAGGGAACTAAGGATTTCAAGAGATAAGGGTGAAGAGGGGGAACACTTCAGGCACTGTGGACAGCCTATGCAAAGGCGCAGAGGTGGGAGATTGAGTATCATATATGTGAATGAGCAAGTAGAACAGTATGATTGGAAGAAAGATAGAATGGATGAGAGACAGCAATATGTGATCAGTCTAGGAAGACAGGCTGGGGCCAGATAATGAGAGGCTTTAAGTGCCAAACAGAGAAATTCACTACCTTGGTGAAAAAATGAAGAGCGATAGCTTGGAAAGGGCTCTGTAAAAAATGTAGAAGACAAAGTATACGTAATTCGAGACGAATCAACCTAAGTTCCTATTAATCATGGCCATCAGGATAGAAATGGGGGATGGTACTTGAGACACAAGTAGATTCCAGTGCAGAATGCTAAGTGATACGGGGCAGCCAAGTGGCACAGTGGATGGAGTGCTGGGCCTCGAGTCCGGAGGACCTGAGTTCAAATTTGGTCTCAGCCTCTTACTAGCTGTGTGACCCTGGACAAGTCACTTAATCTCATTTACCTCAGTTTCCTCATCTGTAACTGGAGAAGAAAATGGCAATCTTTGCCAGCCAAGAAAATCCCAAATGTAGACTGGACTGAACAACAACAACATGAAAAAACAGTGTAACTACTCATCGTTCTTGATTTTATTCATCTATTCTTGCATCAGAGATGCTTCCTGGCTACTTACACAAAGGAAGATAAGTATTTTTAATTTGAAGTTATCTGTGACAATCTCTTGAGTTTGAACTGATGCTTTGAAGTCACAAGCTATTCAGTACAGTAATACAGGCTTATAGGTCTCATTACTATTAAAGCTGGCACAGCCAGGAGAACAATTCATTTATTTATTTATTTTAGGCAATTGGGGTTAAGTGACTTGCCCAGGGTCACACAGCTAGTAAGTGTCAAGTGTTTGGTCTGAGCCCAGATTTGAACTCAAGTCCTCCTGACTTCAGGGCCAATGCTCTACCCACTGTGCCACTTAGCTGCCCCTGAGAACAATTTATAGAATAACCTCAATCATGTAAAGTAAAACAACACCAAGAGACTTCAGAACTCTGCTCAGTGCAATGACTAAGCAAGACTGTGGAGGGCTTGATAACGAAGCATGTCTCCTATCTTCCATCAGAGAGCTGGTAGACTATTGGTACAGAGGGAGGCAGACATTTTTGGATATGGTCAAATAGTTGATTTGTTTTCCTTAACTCCACTTCCTTGTTGGAAGGGAGGATTCTGTTATAGAGAGGAAGGGGACTCATTGGGAAGTGACACCATTTAGAAAAGAACTGATCAACAAAACATTGAAGAGGAAAGAAAACTGGAGTGACTGATGAGACTAGGGAAGCTACTATTGTATGGGTGTGGGGAAGTTTGCTATTTCACAAAAACCTATTACTATTTGCAAGCTAAGGCAGCATTAGTGTTTCTTTTTAAAATCCATAGATCTCCAAAGCTGATGGGAATACCTTAGGAAACAACAGGAAGAGACTCTCAGCCCTGAGTTTTAAGGCTGATGGCCAAATGAAATTGATGACTTGGCTGTCTTGTCAAACTGTAGACTGCTTTCTAGCATGTTAATTTCCATAATGTTGCATATAGATAGAGCTTGCTCTAAATCTATCTATTTATTTCTCATTCTTCTTATTTTCTTGATATTTCTGATTGTTGCACTATACTAAATATAAAGGACTTTTAACTATTTCCGAGTAAGGAACTTGATTTTTAATAAGCACACAACAGAGATTCCCTAGATGGTGATTTTTTTAAAAAGTTGAAATAAGTTCCATCATGTTAATACAGACCTGTTCTTCCCCATTTTACTTATTTACTTATTTTGTCCAGACCCTTAATTTTTCCCTTGCGAAAAGTTCCTGATATGGAAACTTTATCCACTCTCCCCAATATTAATACCAATTGGCAATTTCTCTAACTCATAGTCTTAGAGAGTTGCCAGAGTCACTAAGAAATCAAGTGATTTGTTTGTGGTTGCATAGCTATTATGTGTCAAAGAATTGAACCCAGGTTTTCCTGACTCCAAGGCCAACCCTTGGCATCCTTATAGGATGCCAAGCTATCTAACTCTCCATTTTCCTTATATGGGAAAAATGCTCAGTTTTCCTTCATAAATACACAAGAACCCAGATTACAGGTGGGAGGACAATTCAGTCTCTTCAATTAAAAGAAAACAATTCCTTCATGATATTGAGACAGAGGTGTGGGAAATCTTGTTCTGCCATATTGCTACAATTTCAGACTTAAAGCCACTACTTATTAGTCACTTCCTGACCTAATTGCTGGGCTTAAGCATGTGGAGCAGTGGACCAGGCAGCTTAATAAAAAGACAAAGATGATATACAACTAATGGACAGAGCACCGAAACGAGGTGTTAACACATCATTCATTGAACTAAACACTCTCTCAAACTCTGCGGCAGAAACAATTAAAGTCCTGATGGCAGTGTTAAGTTGCTTCAAATTGTCTGGCACAATTGATCCACAATTATCTTTGTACTCCCTGAAGCCCCCAAATACTATCTCCTTCATTGACTTTAAATTTCCTTCACAGTTCTCCAACCTGTGTTCTGGCATACTGAATATCCATTGGAGATGGCCATTTTGACAGATGCAGGAATTCTAAATATTCCATTAGGAACCTATGATGTATGCTTTTAGAATACCTTTAACTAGCTTTCAGTCATAAACATGAACTCTTTTTAGAGAACCTCTGAAACTTTGAGGCAACAGGGCTATGCAGATTGGACTGCCAGTATTTATATGATGCAGTTATTCCGGGTTTTCTGGGTTTTGTTTGCTTGTTTAAACCTGTGATTTCATCAGCATAGGGAATTCCTAGGTGTGCAAATGCCCACTGACCACTGTGACTTAAAGTTCACAGAGTTAATTTCCTGGGACAGGTGAATTGACTTGCCTGTGGTCATATAGCTATTATGTGTCTGAGTTAGGCCTTGAACTGGGATCTTTCTGACTCTTGTCTGGAGGACAGTTTGCCCACGGAATTTTTCTTATAATGAATTTATTATGGAGGTGTGGAATGCTAACTTTCTAAAGCTCTGAACTTAATCATCAAAGTCTAATATGCTTACTTAACTCTTAATAAGAAAACAAAGCAGTATCTTTAGATCAGGTTGGTTTTTTAAATTTAACTTGCATTTGGATGCTCAGATGAATTTTTGTTTCCACTGTCCCTTCCTCCCCCCACCAAAAAAAAAACCAAAGTACATGATTCAAGATTGTGTACAGTCACCTTAGACATTCCTTAAACAGACCACTTCCTAAGAAACTGAAAAAAGTGACAGAGAGAAATCAGAGACAATGTGGTAACAGCCACATTCATTTAATGATATCTTGTGCATCTTTTAAGCTGTTACTTCAAATATTTTCATTTCTTTGTTTTTGTTGTTAATAGCCCAAGTGAAATTGTGATAATTCACATTTATGAATAGCTATGAGAATAGTGAGAGTCATCTAATTATCTCCCCCCCCCCCCCCCCCCCGCAAGGCAATCGGGGTTAAGTGATTTGCTCAGGGTCACACAGCTAGTTAAGTGTCAAGTGTCTGAGTTCAAATTTGAACTCAGTTCCTCTTGAATCCAGAGCTGGTGCTCTATCCATTATGTCACCTAGCTGCCCCTTCTCATCTTTTTAAAGGTTGCCTCTGTCTTCAAGATTGCCACAAAATTTGGCCTGATCTAAAAAAACCATTTGAAATTTCTGTGAGTTGTGTCTGGAGTATAGATTTTTAAAGAATTATTACTGGAAAATTGCTGGATGCATAAAATTATGTCAGCATTATTAGCAAATGCTGCTCACAACATTGATAATTGCTAATCACACTCATTATTATAAGCAGTAATCATTAAATTATGGATGATATTTTGATAAAGATAAAACCAAAGGAAATACCTGGAGAAAATAAGTTCTCTTACAGGAACAATAGTTACTGTATCTAAAGTGCTCACCAGATAGATACAGAGATAGACAGATAATCAGATAGATAATTAGATAGATAATCAGATAGATAATTAGATATATAGATAGGCAGATATAGATAGATAGATAGATAGATAGATAGATAGATAGATAGATAGATAGATAGGCAGATATAGATAGATAGATAGATAGATAGATAGATAGATAGATAGATAGATAGATAGATAGGCAGATATAGATAGATAGATAGATAGATAGATAGATAGATAGATAGGCAGATATAGATAGATAGATAGATAGATAGATAGATAGGTAGATAGATAGGCAGATATAGATAGATAGATAGATAGATAGATAGATAGATAGATAGGCAGATATAGATAGATAGATAGATAGATAGATAGATGGACAGGCAGATATAGATAGATAGATAGATAGATAGATAGATAGATAGATAGATAGATAGATAGGCAGATAGATAGATAGATAGATAGATAGATAGATAGATAGATAGATAGGCAGATATAGATAGATAGATAGATAGATAGATAGATAGATAGATAGATAGATAGATAGGCAGATATAGATAGATAGATAGATAGATAGATAGATAGATAGATAGATAGATAGATAGATAGACAGATAAATAGACAGATAGATAGAATGAGACATTTGTTACGTGTCAGGAACTGTGGTAAACATTAGGGATAGAAATACAAGGAAGGAAGACGGTCTTTACACACAAGAAACTTACATTCCAATAGGAGAAGACAAAATATAAACGGGAGTTAGGAAATAGGAAGGAGAAAGTATGGTCAGGGGAGCAAGACTGCTGAGGGAGTAAAGAAGTCTCCAGAGAGAATTGAGCAGGAAATAAAGTGAACATGGCTGAGCCTCCTCAAGAAATAGCAATCCTAGTCAGGGATTCACCAATCGCGTGGGACACAAAAGGCTTATCGGAGACGTCAGACTTCACTGTTACAATTATGGTTCTGATATATATTATTAACCTCTGTTAAGAACTAATCGTTCCTTGATTGATCAGCATTGTGCCGTGGAAATGGTCAAGTGTGAACATCTTTAACTGGGCAGGAAACATTCAAGACCTTTGAAACTCAACCAAGCTATAATGTTCCTGATGAATACAAGAGCTGGAATTTATATTTCAACTTTACATCCATTACCTCATTGGATCCTCATAGATAACTATATCAGGGAAGCTTGACAGGTATTATTATCCCCACTATACAGATGAGAAAACTGAGTCAGGGAGCTTAAACATCTTGGCTCAGCCAGTAAATGTTAGAAATGGAATTAAAATTATATTCTCCTCTGACTCAGACTTTTTTTGGGGTGGGCAGCACTATTCTATGTTACCTTTCATATACAGAAACAGGACCTGTGATATAGTGAATATAGTGGACCAATGTAGGTGGTTACCTTCACTGAAATTTACAGTTTTTATAGCATTGATGAGAACACTAAGAGTCCAACTCTCTCATTTTATAGATGTTGAAACCAAGGCCCAAGGAAGGTAAATGATTTGTCCAAAGTCTGAAGTTTCAGAGGCAGCATTTAAATCCGGTTACTCTGACTTAAGAACCAGCAGTCTTTCTCCCATCCCACACTGTCTCTTTTTCATCACTGATCATTTTCTGATGGGAGATGGTGGAGGGTGGACATTGAAGAGCTCCTTCCAGATCCTCTATGTAAGGAGAGGGACCGGGCATACACCTTTTTTCCCGTCTGGTTGCTTACTTGGACTTCACCATTGTCTCCAGAAACTCATCATCCTGCAAGATCAAATCAACTCTACAACTCATATCTCCTCAGTATCCCTCGCCCCCTTGGGTCCCTCTCTCCCTCTCATTAGAGAAGATGAAGGGTACACATTGGGGAGCTCCTCTGAGATCCTCTATTTAAGGAGAGTCCAGGGAAGACACCTCATAATTTCCTACATGGCTGCAGAACTTTATCATGCCCATGCAGCAGGTAACCTCCCTCTACTCCTAACCCTTCTCAGATTCTTTTTATATGCTGTCTTCCCCCATTCGATTGTGAGCTCCTTGAGGGCAGGAACCGTCTTCTGCTTTTCTTTATATCCCTAACATAGCATAGGGACCTGGCACATGGTAGGCACTTAATGTTTACTGGCTGACTGACTGACAAGTGACTCACACTAGTAGGCTGTTAAATTATACAGGAAATGGAGTACCTAAAATTTGAAAGCACTGTACCAGCATCTCAAGGAAGGTCACCCATCATTACTAAAGTCTTCAAGGATGATGGAAAGGGAAAGAGTGTAAAAGAAAACAATGAGTCAGTCAACAAATACATGGAGAAAGATGAGAGAATAAGAAATAACAGTGATAAGGATCAAGTGAAAGTGGTACAGCCAGATGGCATGAAGAAAGAACAGTGATTGATGGTGGTAGAGCTAGAGTCCAGAAGTCCATAAGCAATATGGGAAATTCAATGGGATGAAACACTGAGGTAGCATAGTGGACAGAGTGCTGGGCTTGAATTCAGAAGTTCTGGGTTCAAATCCTGCCTCCTGCACATAAGTAGCTATGGGACTCAGACAAGTCAATTAACTTATTTCATTCTAGCACAGGATCCCAGAATTACTGTTGGAAGACAACTTACTAGTTATTCCTCTGTATATGAAAAAGGTCTCTTGGGGCTATACTACTGAGACCTATTAAAGACCTTACCTTAAAAAAGCCAAGGTCTCCCATTGCATCCAGTCGTCCTGATCTACATGTGACCACTGGACCCAGATGACTCCGGAGGAGAAAGTGAGGCTGGTGACTTTGCACAAGCCCTCCCTCACTTAAATCCAATCCACTTCATGTCATGGCATCACCTCCCTGATGTCATGGTCCTCTTTGAGAATGAAGGACAAACATCCAGTTGGGTATAGGGCACAATGGATTCAAAGTCAAAAGATAATGGTAATAATAACAATAACTGGCTCTAAATTGCTTTAAGGATTTCAAAAGCCTTTAGCCAAGGGTGTGGAACGTGCAGCCTCAAGGTCACATATGGGAAGGTTCTGTGAACAAGGTTCTAAAAATATTATTAGCCCCCTTTTTACAAATGAAGAAATAGAGGCTCAGTTTCTTTATCTATAAAATGGGAGTAATAACAGCACCTACCTCTCAAATTTTTTGTGAGGATGGAGTATATGTAAAGTGCCCTAAAATGCCATATAAATGCTAGCTATTTTATTATTAAAGTTGTAAATGTCATGAAAATAAATGACAACTGCAATCATGTAAATAAATACTTTCACTGTATATGCATTCCTGCTGATGTACAGAGACACACAAGTGAGAAATAAGAGGGGGATAAAAACAGGGGTGGAAAACTAAAATGCAAAAGAGAGAGTTAGAAAAAGCAAAATTCGTGCATAATCATATTCTTATTGATCTGTACTGAAACCTTTTGGATCTGGGCTTCATTTCCCCTACTCTATTCCCTATTCTTTCTCTTACCTAGGACACCGAGTGTGTGAAGACACCAGAGAGTACAGAAAGTCATAATGGATAGTTCCCCAGCTCAGAGTATTGCCTTTGGTGAAAAACCACTGCGCCTATATAATTAATCAGAGGAAATTTCAAAATTGCTTACTCCATCAATCTCCTTGACAACATCTCTAACAGCTCATTCTAGTCTGCCTTTGGAGCAATGCCAAATCACGGGAATTGGATACCTTTGGGCAAAGCTTTTCCAAACACCTGCTTTGTTACCTAGCCTGCTGGATACAGGTTCAGCACCAAGTATAAGTCAGCATGGAGGAGAATTTCATTAGTGAGCTCCTATATGTTTACTCCTAAGCTCAGCTATTACATTGAATCTCATACTTGGTACATTTTCGTTTGCCTGGACGTGTCAAAGAGGCAAATTCCCAGCAGAATTAGCTGTGGGATGAACTCTTGGTATTTAATAACAATAGCAACAATAGCATAAGTTATATTTAGATAACACTTTTAAAGGTTGCAAAGCACTTGAAACTCCCTAATCTGAAAAGCCAAATTATGTTTTTGATAAGGGTCTCGTGTCCCCAATTAAGAATGTAGATAGGGTAGTGAGGACAGCTCCGGCTGGTTTACATAGAATGTTCAATCTCTTAATTCCTTGTTGGTAGAGTAATAATGTAATCTAGGTACTCAATTAGCATTTATTATGTACTATGTTAAGTCCTGGTGATACAAAGAAAGGCAACATAATCTAACTACTGTCCATCTTTGTCTCATGTTGGTGTTGTTCAGTCACCTCAGTTGTGTCTCACTCTTTGTGACCCCATCTGGAGTTTTCTTGGCAAAGATACTGGAGTAGTTTGCCATTTCCTTCTCCAGCTCATTTTATAGATGAGGAGACTGAGGCAAACAGGGTTAAATGACTTGCCCAGGATCACACAGCTAGTAAGTATCTGAGAATGGCTTAGCCCTAATGATTCAGCAATAATACAGATGCTGAACTGGAAAAGTTCTTTGTAGTCTCAGTACTAAAATAACTATAGCTCTAGGAGCTCAGTTTTATTAATATTCTTATCATTATTTTACAAATGAAGAAACTGAGACCAAGTGTTAAGTGAATAGCTAAAATAACCCACCAAACCAGTTGCTAAATGTAAATTCTAGCCCAGGATCCTGGAATTATAGGTGGAAGGGATATTACCACTTGTCTCTTGGTGTATTCCTCTGTCTATATAAAAAGAAAGAAAGAGATCATTTGGGGCTATTTCATGCCATTGGGTATAGAGCACAATGGATTGGAAGTGAAAAAATAATGATGATAATAATAACGATTATTGGTTATAAAGTACTTTAAGATTTGCAAAGAGATTTACAAAATACTCAATAATCCTGAGTAAAATATTATTCTTCCCATTTTACAGATGAGGAAACATATGCTCTCAGAGTATAAATGACTTGTCCAGGGTCACACAGATAGCATGTGGCTGGAATATTTTAGCCCTAGTCTCCTGATCCTCAGATAGGAAAATTAGGATTTTACTCCTAATTCAATTTGAGATTCTAGATAATTTACAGAGGTTGTACCGATATATGACTCATAAAACAGTTCTTCAATCAACCTCCATTTATTTACTAAGTAATTAAGTATCTCCTGACTGGAGATATAATCCTAGGGGCAGCTACATGGTACACTGGATAGAGCTCCAGCCTTGGAGTCAGGAGGACCTGAGTTTGAATCTGGCCTCAGACACTTGACACTTACTAGCTGTGTGACCCTGAGCAAGTCACTTAACCCCGATTGCCTCACAAAAAAAACTCTTAATCTATTTTGAACTCTGTTTCCACATCTGTAAAATGAGGGCATAAGAGTCTCAGGTCCCTTTTAAGGTCACGTTTCTCCAAGGGGAGGCATCATAATATGTAGAAAGAGTGCTAGATGTGGAGTCGGAAGAGTTGAATTAAAAAAAAACTGCCTCTGCTATTGAACTGCTATTTGTGTGATTTGGGACCAATCACTTAAGCCTCTCTAGACCTCAGATCCTCATCTGTAAAATGTCAAAATGGCATGATGGACATAGAGCCTAACAAAAACCCTGCAAGATAGGCAATGTCGGTATTTTTATTCACATCTCAAGGATGAAGAAACTGGGGCACACAGTGGCAAAGTGGCTTGTGCCTAGTCATGCACCTTACATGGCAGAGTCATGATTCAAATCCAAGTCTTCTGATATCAGATTTAATGTACTTCCCACTACACTACTACTCGCTTTTGGCTATGCATGATGGAATGTTTTGATTAACCTCAAATCTGGTCATTTCTCTTAAAAAGTCAGTTGAAATGACTGGTTCATTTATAAAATGAGATGTACTTGATGCCCAATAAAGACTCTTCTAGCTCTAAATCTATAATCCCACTTCCCCAAAGTAGGGCTGTTACTATTTTGTACCATGCTTTTATTTATTTTGTTAGCATTACTTTAATCTACCCAACTTGATTTTAAGCTATTGGAGGGAGCTTCTCACATTTCTTTTACATCCCGCTCATGCTGCTCTGGGAATCTAGTAGGATGCCCAATACAGTTTTGATTTATCAACCATCTTCTTGAGTTCTTGCTCTCACCTACTCCAGTCCTCTAATTTTTCTCCCACTGTGAAAGAGGAACAGCTTGAGACATCAAAGCCTTTGAAAATTTGACAAAGTTTTTGTTATTGGTGAAAAGATAACCGTATGCAACACATTTGCTTATTCAATATATTTCCTGAGCCACAATCTGGATGTAAATAACAAGGGTTGCCACTTGGGCAGCCTCAGTGGGATCTGAAAATTTGATTAATGCTCCAAGCACATTCAAATTATTTGTGTCTTTGAGGGGGGATCAATGTGTAAAGATCTCTCAAATCTGTTCCTCTAGAATTGGAGTGTTTCATCCTTTTGCTTCTTTTTAATTTTCTCGCAACTGAAACATCAGGTTCATTATCAATTGATTAAATTGGAAGGCAGTCAAATCAGGAACAAAATTGTATATGGTTGCTTGAATAAGACACTAGAAACTTTAGAATTCTGGCAGTGATAGTGAGCTCTTAAAGATTGTACATATATCTCTGTCACTTTAAAACTAACCCTACTTTTTCTTAGAATTCAACACATCTTTTAAGCTCTTTGTGAAAATTGCCTTTAAAAATTATGCTCCTCTTCTTTGTTCTTCCCCATCCTTAGCAACAGAGGACTTAATTTTGCCATAAAACAACACCATAGAGTTCCAAGCCTTTGGGCTCCATTGATGGCCGAGAGGATTTCAAGATGGAACCCACCAGGGTCTTGGAGGTGAGGAGTGAAACAACCTAGCAGAAGACTTCTTCAAAAGCAGGCTGCCATTCTACATTGTTTCAGGCTCAAGCTGGTCGTTACTGGTCATTCTGCCCTTCACAGTCATTAAAAGCTACCTATTTTATATTCAGACACTGGACCTGTGTCTTTTTGTTTCCTTACCTCCTCATTATGGGTTCTGAGCTGGAGTTTATTTCAAATTACCCTGCATTAGGGACATGGCATTTTGCACTGTGTCATCTGATTAAATGACCTCTCCCCTGTCAGGAGTTTCATAATTTCTAATGCTTCACTATTTCATGGGGAGAATATGTATGGGGAGGGAGGGGTAAGAATATGTTTACTCTGGCAACCTTTTCCCTCTTGCCTTTTTCCTCCCTTAGAGTTTTAATATGGCCAGATCTAGATTATTCAAGGGGCTAATCATCTAATGTGTGAGTTATCCCGATTTTTTATTTCTCTTTCCACTTCCTGTTGCTCATTTTTAGAAACTGTATGTGTTACATCATAGGGCAAAGCAGAATAAGAAAAATTCCTCATTTATAAAATAAATGATTAGGGGGGTGAGCATTGGACTAGATGATCTTTATGATACTTTCTAGAATCCTATCATCTTAAAATAGTTAACTAGTAATTTATTATCTGTTCAAGGAAAAAGGTTTGTGAAGGGAATTGGACATTATTCGATAGAATTAAATTTTTACACTATGAAGCAGTGTGGCATACAGAGCTTGCCTTGAAATCAGGAAGATCTGGATTTAAGTCTGGCCTCTGACACATACTGGCTGTGACCCTGGGCAAGTCACTTAAATGCCTCAATGTTTGAGGCAGTTCTCTAAGATGGTGAATTGCTGAAAAGGTACAAACCTGCACAGGAGTTCCCTATAGTAAAGAAATCACAGGCTCAGCTCCCCTCTCCTAAATTGCCATGGTGTCTTTGTCCCATATTCATGTGATTAAACAGGACTGGCTGCTTATGATTTCTATGTTAATGTTACCTACTTAAAAGGCATGTGAATTCTAGATTCTATTTCAGACACTGCTATTGCTGTCATTTTGCATGTCCCTTATATGTTTCTATATATTTCTTCATTAGAAATAACCATATTATTTGAAACATTTTGAAACATACAACCTCATATCTCATTCATCTTTAAGAATAAGCTCAAATCTTACTTTCTCTATGAAACTAAGATTTTTGAGTTCGAAGTGATATTACAAGCAAGCAAATCTAACCAAGAAACAACCACATTGATTGAAACAGAACTCCCACCCATCTTTTGGGAATAAACTCAGGTCCTTTTTTCTTTATGAAATCATAAGATTTTTGTGCTGGAAATGGTTTTAGAGACAAGTCCAAAGTTTCATTTTACAGATGGGAAACTGAGGAGAGAAGCTAAATGATTTGGTCAAAGTCACGTGGGTGGTTTGTGGCAGAGTTGGTATTTGAACCCTGGTCTGATTTTAAATTCAATGATATTCCGACGACACTCTGCCATCTCCTCTTATCATAGCCATACTAAACAACTACTTACTAAACATACTAAACACACCAAGCCATACTAAACAACTGTTTTCTCTGGAATGATATAGCACGTAAGTCTCTTCTGCTGTTCAGTAATTTTCAGTTGTACTGAACTCTGCATAACCTCACTTGGGGTTTTCTTGGTAAAGACAGTAGAGTGGTTTACGTTTCCTTCTGTTGCTCATTTTACACATGAGGAGCTGAGGCAGACAGGGTTAAATGATTTGCCCAAGGTCATATTGCTAATAAGTATCTGAAGCCAGATTTGAACTCAGGAAGATGAGTCTTCCTGATTCCAAGCCCAGAGCTCTATCCACTGCACCACCTAGTTGCCCACTTAAGGCTGTATCACATAATTTATCTCAATACTGATTTTTCTTGTCCTCCAATAAAGTCTTACCCCAAAGCCTCATCATGGCATGGGTTCTCCAAGGCTCTACCTAAGATCTGGTAGTACTATCCAGCTGAAAAGGCTTCAAGTATGAACCCAACACTGTGGTAGTTCTATCTTCCAAGGATTAGTCTAGCTAAGTTAAGAAAGATTTCTCACCATATTGACCACTATGATGAATTTTTTTTAGGCATAGCCACTCACTCTCCTAGATCTACAAAGTCATAGATGGGTTGCAATCTGTGCAGGCAAAGGAAGGACCCATAGACACAAAATCTCAGACCTTCAGAGATGGTGGATTGAAGCATTATTCTTCTTCAACTAATCTGTAACCCCCTCAAGGACATCTACCACATCTAGTGCTCCTTCTCTACCCCTCATACAAGAAAGCATAGTTTTTGGCCCTTAGAAAGTAATTAGTAAATTATTGTCTGATTGATAATGTGTTAATCACAATGGTTTAAAAAAAAACAACTTGATGAAGAATTATCACACTGAAGCACAAGCCAGACAGAATTTGTAATTCACTTTCTGACTGGTTATTGGATGCATTGCCCTTGCTACTCTCTTAACTGGGATGATGTATTTAACAAGGGCTCTCTGCATTCTTGCTGGGTTAGAGAGTACATTGTAGGAGAAGGCTAATGGTATGCTTGTTTGTGAATTTGAAAGAGAGTAAATGAAAAGAACAAACTTAAGGAAATCCATGGGAGGAGAAGAAAATACAGCACAGGTGCTTAACTGGTTTTTGTGTCATGGACCCCCTTGGTAGTCTGAAGGAACCAATAGAATCCTTTTCAGAATAATATTTTTAAGTGAATAAAATAAAATGCATAGGATCACCAAATCAAGAGTTTTTCTCCATCCAAGTTCATGGACTCCACTGGAATTTATGGGATTTGTGGACTTCAGGTTAAGAAAGCTTGAAATAAAGAGAATATCACAGCAGTTTTGTGATGATTCTTTTGGTTTCTGAAATTAGCAATGGGAACCTGTATATCTCAATGAAGCTATGACTTTTTTCAGTATGGGTATTCCCACCTCTACCACTGAGTACAACCACTCCACAATTTCTTGTCCTCTACAGTTCCTGTCTATGTCTTTCTATAAAAGTTGTCCTCTATAAAAGATACACCCAATGTACTAGACATCTTCCTCTGGTTCTTTTGAAGATTCAGGGGTGCCAAAGCAGCACTGGGTCGTTCAACTATTATACATCTCTCTTGCTACGTGATTGGCTCAACTTCTACTCTGAATAGATACATCCTCTGATAGGTCAATATATTCCACAAAAATAGGTATCATTCATTCACCAAGCATTTCTTAAGTACCTTCTATGTAACTGATGCTATGCTAGGTGCCAGGAATACTAAGACTAAAATGAAAAAGTCCCTAGTTTCATTGTGTTTACCTTCAAATTGGGTGGGAGAGAGGGGAACAAGATAGAAAATTAAATACAAAATTGCATACAAAGCAATTCTTCATGGGAGGGCCCTAGAAACTTGGTGATGCGGGAGGGAGAAGGAAGGGCTTTCTCAGCATAGTCTCATGATCCTGAAATAGCATATGCATAATAAATGACTGCAGAAATGAATTTAATTCAGCTTGGCTGATTCTTAGAAAAGAGATCTTTCCATATGCACGATGTATACTTCATTGCACACTTGCACAGTCTCTCTCACAGAAATAACTTTTATTTATCTGTATCTCAAAAAGGAAAGATCTTTCTTTACCTTATGTGAGAGGAAGAATACATAAGAAAGAATGAGGGCATTTGTAGCTCCAATTTCATAATAGAAATCTGTTGTTCTAGAGTGATTTATGTTTGAAGAAGGGGGAAAAATGTAAAGAACTTGGAACACACACAAAAGTACCCTCTCATCAAAGGTTGTCTATAGTTCCATGAATCACATGTGATGGATGAGATTTATGAATTAGAATCTGCGTTGAGAGATTTACAACATACTAAATTAGTTATGACATCTTCTCGTCTGTGAGCATAAACTTTCAACAAAATATCTCTATCATCATCACAGGAGCATGGCCAACCCAATTCTTTCGTTTCACCACAGCACACCCAGACCCTGTCACTGTATTTGATGAATTCTTGAAGGAATGGGCCTCAGATCAATTAAAATAAACACCACAGGCTGATTTATCAAATCTTTTCTGAATGCTCTCAGAAAATGTCAAAAATCTGATCCATTGACAGAGAAAAGTCAGAGAATCGTGGCAGCCTGTGGGATCACAAGACCTTTTCAAAACCATCATAAATCACTACAGAAAACAAATGGGGCACCATGTGATAAGATTTCTTCTGACAGCTTTGCCTCAACAAGACATATATGAGATAAATGGATACCTTCGTCTGTA
>NW_027555736.1:191668526-191716026 GCF_003287225.1 Phascolarctos cinereus
TTCAAATTGGCTATCTATAAATGAACACTGTGAATGAATGGATCATTTGCACTAATTCAGCAAACATTTCTTGGCCAATCTGTTAATCAATGAGCATTTATTGAGTGCCTATGATGTTCCAGGTACTGGGCTAAGTGCTGGGGATACAAAATGAAAAAAAAAAGACATTGCCTGTCCTCAAGGAGCTTACATTCTAGTGGTTGAAAGAATACTCACTGGATTTGAAATCACAAGACCTACTACATGTATGACATCAAGCAAATTAGGCACTGTGACAGAAAAGTGAATTAGACACGGTGACTGATGAAGGATTGAAGTCTACTAAAGGAAGAAGCATTAGGCAGTAGAAAGCTTACGCTAGAACCGGGAAGACCTGAGTTCAAGCCTTGCTTCTGATACATACTATTGTAGTTTGAGTTAAGAGTTTAAATAGAGGACATGTCTAAGATAAATCTGGAAAGGTAGATAGGGGTAGAATGTGGAGAGCCTTGAATGCCAGAATGGGAGTTCATATTTTTTTGGTAGTCTTTGGAGAGTCACTGGGCAGTGAAGTATCATGATTAAAGTAGTCTTAGGAATATTATATAATATATTGAAAGGTAGAGAGAAGGGAAAGAAGATTAGTGAGGTAAATGCAATAGTCTGTATGTGAGATAGTAAGGACCTCACCTAGTACAATGACAACAGAAATGAGAAAGAGGGTTCAGATCAAAACATATTTTGAAGAAAGAAAAAATAACACTGATTAGATGTGGGGAATGTGGAGTGAGGAAGAGGAAGGCATCAGAGCTGACTCCAAGTGTTTTATGCTGTATAACAGAATGGTGGTGCCATCTGTGGATATCAGGTAATTAGGAGAAAGAGTTTGCTTTGAGATGATAGTCTCATGGTCCTATACTGAGTCTGAACTGACAACATGCTTTCTCACATTTCCATTCCACTTTAATTATGATTTTTTGCATAAAGTGGAAATGATGGGGTGTGGCCCAAGCCAAGGTCTTCCCCCCTTGCACCAAAGGGAATCTGGCTCCCCTTTGTCTACAGGCCCCAGCCACTCATCTCCCTTTGAAAGCCTTAGCCTACCTTTTAATCTCATTCAGATACCTTTCAGTTCCTTCATTATGGATTCCCATTGTCTGTTCAATCTCTTGGACATTCCAACCTCTGGGAATTCTCACCCAGACCATTTTCCCAGACCCTTCCCTGGTCACCCAAAGTATATAAGATCTACCCTGGCCCTCATTCAGGGCTGAGAACCTCATTCCCAAAAGGCTGAGACTTTCCCATGCCCTCTCATCTTTATGGGTGTTACCTGGCTGAGAATCTCATGCCCAAAAGGCTGAGAACCTCTCGTGCCTGCTCGTCCTTACGGGCATCACCTGACCTAAGTGTTTTATCACTAATAAACTTTTCTTCTGGCAGAAGAAGATTTGAGTTGAATTCATTCAGGCAGGGCCTGGTACCGCGATCTTGGGGTTCCAGCAGCACCCCAAAGTCCCAGACCTCTTCAGAAATAGTAAAATTCAGCTTATTTAGGTGGTAGAGTCTAAATGCCATATTTGGTTCCTGGTGCCAGGATGCTGCAGCCCTTGATAACCAGGCTGTGGCAATTTCTGACTAAATACCACTGATAGAACAGAAAAAGACTCAAGTGATGTTCTCAAAGTTGCAAATATCAATGACCTTGGAAGAGAATCTTGTCCTAACCCTTCAGTGTTTCCCAAGTTCAATACCTCTGGCAGCCCACAGTACTGCCCTACACATAAGACTTCCTCTACTTGCACACATTTCATAGAGGAATACGTGGAGAGAGATGGAGGAAGAGCAGTCTAGGAACACAAGACCTTGAAGTCACACTGTGCTGCCATGAGGTACTCCCTCCTAGCTCTTCTTTCTTCCTTCAGGAATCATCAGCTTGGAATTCTTCTTCTTCTTCCATCTACTTTATGTGGGCAGCTTCAATATAGGAGAAAGGCTAATGCAACCCTCACGTCTACTGCTTAAAGCTGCTGTTTTCTGGCTGTACCGCTTGGCTTAATGGACTAATCTTTTGGACCAGAGAAAAGCACAGCTCTCGTAACTTCAGAAACTCCCTTCTTGCATAAGAATGAGAACTAGGGACATTAGTGATGAATATACTATGCATAGCAAGAAAAACACAAGTAAAAAAAATCTTATGAAGGAATGTGTGTGTGTGTGTATAACATGATGTATTTCTTGTTAATGGAGTTAATGTCATTTAATTAATTATGCTATTTGAATGAATTCAGCACTCCAGATCCACATCGAATATTTGGCCCTGTGAATCCTCACCATACCTCTCCCCACAAGAAGGGTCCATGCTGAGGGTACTTGGACAAATCTGTCCAACACTCTAAAGATGGTTCTCATTCCTAACCTCAGGCACCTCAGGCAAAGATCTAAGTTCTCTTTCCTCAGCATATTTGATTTTTGACACTTTTCTTGAGGGTAGCCACATAATGGTCAGTTGTGGTCCTGATTTTGTGAAATAGTCACTAGTCTTTTGGGATTTGAGATAAGGGACAAACAAATGTATTTTATACTAGTCCCCAGGATGGGCAGGAATGAACTCTATTCCACTGTGTAGAAGAAGAAGTTTGTTAATTAGTCATTTGGACTGCTATCTTGCTAACATCCTTATTAATGAATTTTGTGTGTGTGTGTGTGTGTGTGTGTGTGTGTGTGTGTGTGTTCTACTTTTTTCCCCATTGCTGGTTGGGTTCAAAGCAACAAATACC
This sequence comes from Phascolarctos cinereus, assembly GCF_003287225.1. Lineage (NCBI taxonomy): Eukaryota > Metazoa > Chordata > Mammalia > Diprotodontia > Phascolarctidae > Phascolarctos > Phascolarctos cinereus. The sequence goes on from NW_027555736.1 coordinate 191,671,286, forward strand.
TTGTAGAGTAGTAGAGGAAGGCAAAGGGAAATAGTTGGAGGGGTGTTGGGAAAGACGTGGAAAAGGCCAGTTCTAATTTTGTTCATTTCCAGAATCTGAACTCTCCCTTTCTCTGTTCCCTCTGGACCCACAAAAAACAAATGACTTGGATGTTGCTGGAGCAGGGCTGGGCATTCATTGTGCTGCTTTCCTTGGCAAGGACTTCCGTGCCTCTTGTTGGAATCACTCTCTCAGCATGCAAGGGCCAAGGTTAGAGCAACTGTTTAAAATTGGAAATATTTTTGTTCAGAAATCTGACATGATTTGCTGGTGGTGACAACTGATTTGACAATGACCAGTGATTTAGGTCTACCTGTAATAAGTGAATTAATCTGAGTTAAAACATAGTTATCTGTCATGTTTAGAGATACCTCAACAGCTGGCTGGCTTGTCCCCTGTCAGGCTAGTTTGTCCTGTGCAAATCTTCTGTCAAGTAAGGAAAAGAACTGTTGGTAGAAAATTACATGGCAGTTTTAGAGTTAGTGATGAATTTTTCTCCCAACATACCAGCTGTGCCAGCAACACTATTTTTTTTGTGGCATTAATCAAATATCTTGCCTGCAGCACCTTCACTTTCCCAAAGGCTAAAAGATGAATCTGTCAGAAAATTTCACTGGGATTTGCCAACAGCTTTTCTAAGCTCAAATACTAGTCCAGGCACCTCAGAAGTTCGAATAAGGCTTTTAGGGATATGCCTTTGGGAGTTAAAGGCTGTATAGGGTAATTTTCCTTTACACTAAACAGAAATTCAAAGCCATCATTGCAGGCAACATGATGAAGTTTTTGAGTCTGGGAGAGGGCCAAACACTCAAGCTTTATTAATGTATTCCATTTACTGACTCATGGCAAAGTATTTATTTTTAGTTGGAGTTTTGCAATTAGCAGAGTACAAGAACAATTGAAGGCCGCTGCCTGGGCTGACTGCTTTCTCCTCTAGAGAGGAAAATCCAAGCAAGAGGAAGTTCAGAAAAAAGCAAGACAGGGAAATTCCTATGAATGGTTGTCAATCGCTTTCCCTGTTTGCTGAATTAACAAGACTGGTTGGTACAAATGTGATTTTAACACAACATCCACTGCCCTTGGGTTGGTCTTTGGCGTTCTGTTCTTCACCTCCCAAAATAAATAGGATGCTGTGACTAAAAATCCATAATAAATCCTGTACATTCACATTCCTTTTTTTTTTTTAAAGAAGGCTTTAAATTAATGACCTTGTGAACTAGACATTTGGATAAAATCAATGTTTGAAAGACCTTGCGTGCTTTGATGTCATAGTGAATTAGGAATTCATACTTATAAGAAGGTGGTCACTGAGACACAGTGCAGTATTTTCTTTTCTGAAAAGCCTACAGATTAGTCTTAGATTTAGGCACACATGTAGCTTAATGGGGGTCGCTAGGTGATGCAGTGTGTAGAGCACTACCTTGGAATCAGGAAGACTCATCTTCATGAGTTCAAATCTGGCCTTAGACACTTACTAGCCATGTGACCTTGGGCAAGCTACTATTTGCTTCAGTTTTCTCATCTGTAAAATGAGCTGGAAAAAGGAATGGCAAATCATTCCAGGATCTTTGCCAAGAAAACCCCAAATGGGGTCATGGACAGCCAGACACAACTGAAATGACCTAACAACAATGAAGGTAGATTCTACCTTAGGTCTAGGGAGGCAACATAGAGAGTCAATGGGATTAGTTAATATTGGGAGAAAAAAGAGAATGCTTTTCAATTTAGGCATGAGAGCAAAGTTCATGAGAAAATGAGGTTAATCTGCCATGGTCTATTCTTGATAAAGGCATGCTGATTCTTGGTGATCATAGGTTGTTTTTCTAGATATTTATTGACCTTCTATTTAATGCTAAGTTCTAGAATTGTGCCAGCAATCAAAGTCAAACTCACAGGCTTAAAGTTTGCCACAGAAAGGTTACTCTAATCTAGTATATGTTGAACATATTTATGTAGTATGGAAGAAAAAAAGTTTTTAAAAATGAGCTAATGGCTCTGGACGAGTTGACAGTAACATGGCTGTATTACATCATCCTTGTTATCATTGCCATTGCTTAGTGGGGAAGGAATCACTCTTAGGCTGAATTTATCAGCTTATAGTTTTCTGAAGGAGGTACAGCCTCACTATATTCTCTGCGGGGCAGATCACACATGGAATACTATATTCAGTCCTGGGCTCCATATTTTAAGAGAGATATTGACACACTGGAGCCTATCCAGAAAAGGCAACGAGGGAAAAAAAGAGAGAAACCTAATCTGATGAGGAATAACTGAAGAACTGGAGATATTTGATGTACAAATGAGAAAGCTTATAAGACACATGATAGTTATCTTCAAATATCTGAAGCGGTATCATGTAGGAGAAGGATACAGTTTATTCCAGCCCCAGAATTCTACATACCAAATGGGTGGAAATTATAATAGTTATATTTTGGCACAAAATAAGAATGAATCTAAAAACAATTGCTGCTGTTGTTGTTTGTCATTCATTTTCTTTCTTTCTTTTTTTAAAAATTTTATTAGTTTATTTTGATTTATCAACAATCACTTCCATATGCTTTTGAGTTGAAAATTTTTCTCCCCTTTTCTCCCTGCCTCCCTCCCCAAGATGGCACACAAATTGATATAGGCTTTACATTTACATTCCTATTAAACATATTTTCACATCAGTGAAGTTGTAAGTAAAAATTAAAACCAATAGGAGGAACCATCAGAAAGATGAAACAAAACTCAACAGAAGGTAAAAATAAGTGATAGTGATTTGACTTCCATAGTTCTTTCTTTGGATGTGGACAGCATTTTCCATCCCAAGGCCTCTGGAGGCCTTAGATCCTTGTAATGCTGAGAAGGTTCAGTTTAACAATATTAGTCATTGCATAACATGGCTGTTATTATTTGTCATTCATTTTCAAAGAGGACCAATGATATCATGGGGTGATATCTTGACTTGCTCATGAATTGGATTTAAGTGAAGCAGAGTTGGATATACTTGTCGACCCTACTCTCTTTTCCAGAATCATCAAAGCCCCGTGGAAGCACAAAAGTCAATACTACTGGCTATGGCTCAGGATGCAGTGGGTGACCTTAGCGTCTTTGATGTCTAACCAAGTTCTACGCACTCCATTGTGCCTGCTTTGGTCTCCTTCATAACTGTTGCAATAAATTGTTCTCATCTGCCCATTCTGTCAGGGGATGTCTTCACATGCTTGAGGTAGACATCCCCCTAACTTATGGGCAAGTCTGAGACCTGTCGGTCACCTTCAACCTGGATTAGCCCGTCTGCTGAAATGGTTTTACGGGGATGTGGCTGCTGCACATGCACTGCTTCTTGGAGCCATAGGTGAGAGTTGAGTAACAGGTGGACAACAAAGGTGGATGTGCAGCCCTGAAAAGGGCGTGGCAAGTCCTCACACCAGAAGTACTAGTCCTCCCCAAAATAAGTGAGTTCTTTTGAGAGTGTTTTCCTTTCCTGTCACTGGAAATGTTCAAAGTTTGAACAAGCACTTGCTAGAGACATTGCAGAAGTGATTACTGCATTGGGGAGTAGACTGAACTAGATGATTATAATGATCCTTCTTTCTCTAAGGGTCTTTAATCTTAAAAAGATTTTCAAGGTATGTGACTATACAATGTCCAGAGGAATTCCTAAGGACATTAATAAAATGTTGGAAGGGTGCTAGGACATTACATAATTCAAATAACATACTATTTGAATTGCCCATAATTTATTTTTCACTTGTTGGTTCCGCCTGTCTGAAACAAATTCTATGTATCTCAAAATTATAATTCTAGTTGAACTCTCAGCTTCTTTTCATATGTCAGAAGACCTATAGGATGAGAGGGATTCAGCACCTACTTTTCACTTAGACCTTTGGAAAGGCAATCTTCTGATCTTTTCTACAGAAACAATGAAGGATCTGCTTGGAACATGGAGGAATGGATGAAGTCTCTGAAAGTTCCCTTGGAGGGATTCACTTAAAGTCTCTAATTAGGACCCTAAGAAGAAATATGCATGCTCAGAGGTGACCTGAAAGCTAGAGGGGGTCTATAGCACATTATCTTGGAGGTTAGCTGGTAAAAAGATTTAGGGTTGCTTTTTTTCAAAATGCCCTAAAAATCCTCTTACTTCATTGACTCTTGACAGTTGATTCCTGGGCATAGAGCTTGACATAATAGTAAGGACTTAATAAAGAGTTTTTCATTCATTCTTTGCCTTGTGGCTAGATGCCTATCAATGAATTCTCTGGTAGTAAGGCAATTTGAGGAAGTTGAGGTTTCTGCTCACAGAACTCCAAGAATCACTGACAAATTTAGGATCTTTATTAATTTTGAATGAAGATATTCATGGGACCTAGAAGGGATGCTAAAAGATACAAAAGACTAGGGGTGTTTCTTCAATATCTACAGGGATGGTCCTGCTTTCATACAACTAACATTAATAATGTTAATGGAGGCTTAAAAGTTGATTGTGGCTAAAGACCTTGAGTAGCATGAAGGATCAAAGTTGGAGATGTGGGTTCTGACCATGTTCCTCCTTGTGTAGACGGGACATTTCCCTGGGTGTATCTAGTTAACTGTCAGTCAATTAATGCATCAGAGGGTTTTAACCTAGGTTTCATAACCTTGTTTTTTTAAAAAAAATATCTTGATGTTCGCTTTCAATATAAGTGGTTCCCCAGCACCAAGCATAATGCCTGGCACATAGTCAGTGCTTAATAAATTCTGGGTGACTTGACTTTCCCTGTAACATTTTGTATTTCACTTTATTGATTAATGAACATTCTTCAAAGAAGGGATCCACAGACTTTACCAGATTGTCAAGAGGGTCCATGAAACAAAAAAAGTTAAGAACCTCTGCTATGTACTGAATGTGAAAGGGAGAAGAAGAGGGCTTATATTTGTGATATCATGGATGTGGTGAATTCCCAACAAAGAAACTCCCTCTGTAACATAGGCTGTATACTTTTGTCACAACTTATAGTCTCAGGGAGTTACCCAGAGCATTAAAACGTTAAATGACTTGCCCAAGATCACATGGACAGCAGGTGTCAGAGGCAGAATTTATGCCCCAATTTTGTGTTCCTGACTTGAGGCCACCAAAGTGATCTTCTTAAAGCACAGATCTGACCATGTCACATCCATACTTAATAAAGTACAGTGATTCCCCATGACCTCCAGGATCAACTAGAAACATGTTTGATATTTAAGTCACTTTACTACCTTCCTGTAATCCCGGTCTCCTTAAACAATTCTCCCTTCCAAGTACACTGTAGTACAGCCAAATTGACTTCTTTGTTGTTCATCATACATGATGCTCTAACTTCTGAATATTTGCTTTTGTATCAGAGGTCCTCCATGCCTGGAATGTACTTCCTCCTCATCTCTCAAGCCTTTCCTTATCCCCACAGCTACAAAGGAATTCCATTCTTAAACTATCTTGGATCTTATATATTAGCTATACTCTTTATGCAAACATACATGTTGTCTCTAACATTAGAATGTAAGCTTCTTGAGGACAGGGATTATTTCACATTTGCCTTTGAATTTCCAAAGCTTATCATAGTACTTGATATGTAATGTTTGACTTGTTGATTGACTGATGAACTGAAGATGTATAAGAAGTCACTGACCAGCCCTATTTAATCCAGAACTGGGTAATTTGTCCTGAAGAACAGAAGTACACAGTTAAGAATCAGCCCCACACAAAGGCTGAGGATGAGGTCCACCTGCCTTTCTTTAGTGGGGGCAGAGATGTAGGTAGAATTGAGAAACCAAGGAGAAGTGACTAAAGAAACCATGTAATATCTGCAGGGTTCCATCAGTCCTGCCTAGCCACCATCACCTGGGGTGGTGAGTGTGGGAGAGCAGACAGCACCCCACAGGGAAGTCAGAAGGTACACTGGCTATATGAGTTCACAGTGCTTTTGGCTGAGGTCCAGGGAAGCCGTCCTGGGACTGGGGCAGCTCTGGAATAAAACAGGCCATAATAGCAAGAACTATCTAGTTAAGTAGAAATCTGGCTAAGTAAGAAACAGCTGACGGATATCTTAGGTCTAGGTAAGCAATGGGGAGAGACCAAGGAATTCATTAATACTAGAAGGAACAAATGAATACTATAGATCTAAGCAAGAAAGCAGAATTCTGAGTCCAAGAAGTTTATACAATTAGATGGAAATAGACAAGTTCTGCAGGTCCAGGTGGACAAAAGTCCAAAGATTTAGAAGATCCATTGGAGCAGGAAGGAATGAGAGGGTTAAATAAAAAGTTTGGTCAGTTGTTTTTTAGTGGTGTCCAACCCTCCATGACCCCATTTGGCAGAGATACTGGAGTGGTTTGCCATTTCCTTCTCCAGCTCATTTGACAGACAAAGAAGCTGAGGCAAATAGGGTTAAGTGACTTGCCCAGGGTCACACAGCTTATAAGTATCTGAGGCTGGATTTGAGCTCAGGAAGATGAATCTTCCTGATTCCAGGCCCAGCGTTCTACCTATCTACTATGCTACCCAGCTGCTTGTGATTAGGCTTTTGACCTCTAATCCAAATGTAGATTTTTTTTTTTTGCTCATCATCCTATTTGTATGACATGTGGGTGGACAGGGGGTCACAGGCATGAATCTGCAGCTAAAAAGCAGTAATTAAAGTAGGAACAAAGGTTTGAGTCTTCTGGACATTTCTTAGACCACCTCTACCATTAGGACCAGATCTAGAGCTTCACAGGCTTTCTAGTCCAAAATCATCAAAGTTGTAAGCAGCAATGCTGGCATTGGAACCCTAGTCTTCTGGCTACAAATCCAGAGCTCCTTCCATTGTACTACAGAGCCTGCCTACCACCATGGCTTAGTAGAGTTTTATTTTAAAAAGTAAAGCAATGAAAATTGGACATAGTTCATTTTAATGCTGCCATAAAGCATCTTGTTTACAATTGGCCCGTCATTTCCATCAACGAAAAAACATGTTTGCCTCTGTTTGCCACTGCCCTGAGAAATGCTTTCTTTTTCTCCCTTGTTAAAATCCCTGCCTTTCCCAGGAGGATGTGTCCATCATTCCTAAACTGACAAACTACCTCAAAGCATCTCCAGCTCTGACAAAACTTTAATCCTCACCTATACATGCCCCATAACAAAACCTCAAACATCATTCGATACTAGATTAGATGTTTGTCTTCACTTAAGAGGACCCTGGTATTCCTGTTTCCATAATTAGAAAGAAAAGTTAGAGAGAGACCAAGGACACAACAAATCAGTGCTAGACAACAGCTTTCGGTGTAGCTTTGGACTAATCAAAGCCAGTTCAAAACAACAAGCATTTATGGAGCACCTACTATGTGCTTACAGAGAAGCAGCATGGAGCAGGGTAGAGAAAGCTTATCTTGGAACCAACAGTATGTGATCAATGCTCTAGGTCCTTCTCTAGGGCTCTAAGTTCCAGCGAAGGTGCTGACCCACATTGGTAGAGAGAGCTTCTTCCCTTGGGATTTCCCCGTATCAGTGAAGCTGTGGGACTATTCCCTATTCCCCTGTGTATAAGGCATGGTGCTAGTGTGCTTGGGACAAAATGATTTCTAAAAAAAAAAAAGGAAGAAAGAACAAGAGTGAGAGGAAGAGAGAGAGAAAGAGAGAAAGAAAGAGAACAGAATGAAAAAAAGAAAAAGAATGAAAGAAAGAGAAGGAAAAAGAAGGAAAAAGAATGAAGGAAGGAAGGAAGGAAGGAAGGAAGGAAGGAAGGAAGGAAGGAAGGAAGGAAGGAAGGAAGGAAGGAAGGAAGGAAGGAAGGAAGGAAGGAAGGAAAGAAGGAAGGAAGGAAGGAAGGAAGAAGGAAGGAAGGAAGGAAGGAAGGAAGGAAGGAAGGAAGGAAGGAAGGAAGGAAGGAAGGAAGGAAGAGACAGCATTTTTCCCCTAGAAGTTTACATTCTGCTGAGGAGAATACTAAGTAACATTCATGTGGCCTTTTAATGTTTGCAAAGCACTTTATAAACATTATATCATTGTAGCCTCACAACAATTTTGTGAGGTAGGCACTATAATGTCCATTTTACACATGAGAAAACAGAGGCTCAGAGGGAAAGTTAATTGTCCATGTTCTTACAGCTAGGGAGTGTAGGAAGTAAATTTTGAACCTAGGCCTTCTTAACTCTTGGTCCAATACTCTATCTACTACTTCAAGTTGCCTCTTTATACTTCTTAATTCTTAATTTTCCCTTGCAAATCTACCTCATCTTTATTAAGCACTATGATAGAATGAGATTTATAACCCCTGCCATTCTTCCTCCCTCTCCCAAAGGAGAAGAAAATAAGTTCTCTGGGCATATTGGGATTTTCCATCCCAATTGTTTCTAAGTTTATTAAAAGACAAAGAAAAGAGTTAGAAAGAATTAGAAAACAGCAAAGTTTCTTTAGCTCTTTCAAATCTTCTTTAGCTATTTCATTTAGTTGTTCTCTTCAATTTAGCTAGGAAGGGTTTCCCATCTTTGGAGAAAGAATACAATGCCATATGTAACAAAAACAAATGGATGCAAACCACAGACTTTTGCTCTGTTGGCAGGGAGAGGTTCTTGCTTTTAATTGCTTTTCCACAAATGTAAAAGATGTCCCTAAATGAGATGCCACACTTAAAAAGGTATTTTCACTTTGAACCCACACATGGCAAACAAACTAGCAGATCTTTAAAAATAATTTTTTAAAACGACGATATCTTTTAAAAACAGACAAACTAAAATCCCTCCAAGGGAGAGTTTGATTAATTAAAAATGTGACATAGGTGCTTTGTAATTTTGCCACAGAACATCTGCTTGGAAGTTGATCTAATTGGAAAAGGTGAAAACATCGTCTGTGCCAGTGGTGGGTAGGAAAGACAACAGGTTTAGAGCAAGAGGTAACAGCACAGTGTGGGGAGTGATAAAGAACCCACTCAGCTGGATTTGTTCAGTCACTTTTGAATGCAAATGGAAGTGTATGGGAAGAGATGATTTAGGTAGTGGGGCATTTCTCTTCTTCAGAGGTGACAAGAGCTTTTTTTTTTTTCCATCATCACCAGCAGGTGTCTTGGGACCAAACTAACTAGCACCATGTTAGACTCCTCATTCTCTAAACTAGCACACTCACTGAGAGAAAATGTTGGTGGTGGGTGGCCTCGGGAAGAGGTTCTGAAATGGCCTCATATGAATTCTACAAAAGCCAGAGTAAACAGTGCAAAGGCTTTCATGGCAAAAGGGAGCTTAGCTACAGCCTTCCCTTAGCTGTGCAAAGCCATTCTCCCTGGAGAGGTCACAGGGCTTGGGCTGCCTGGCCACACATTTCAGTCAGGGTAATTAAATTAATTTCACTCAATAACTCAACATTAATTTTTTAAAGATATGATTTCATTTATTTTTAATTGATTTCATCTCTCTTAAAGCTTATTTTTTATAGATTGCATTAGGCTAAATGAACTAATTTAAATATATTTTCATAAAATGTAAAATAATCATCTCGTTTATCATTATAGAGTAATACAATGTAGCCATTTAACTCAGACATTAAAACATCAATGAAGCTTTTTTTTCCTAAAAAGCAAAAATTAAGCATCTTCAGCTTGAAAAATGCAAGATTTATTTTAATGGACAACCAGTATGGATACATAGTTGAAAAACAAACATTACAGGAAAATGAGTCATATTTTAAGGAAGATGGCTAGTTTCTCCTAAAGGCATCAGTAGCATTGAAGTTATCATAATTGGGAAAGCTTGAAAGATCTGGACATAAAACTGTCCTTAGCTATTATTATATATCTAATAGTTAAAAGAAGACAGAAGCAGAGCCACAGAGAGGCAGAAGCACACAGAGAAAAACAGAGAGACAGAGACACAGAGAGGCAGAGTGACAAAGACTGAGAGACAGGGAGAGTGAGACAGAAAGAGATAGAGTGAAAAAGACAGAGGGGGGATAGAGGGAGAGAGAAACAGACACACAAAGAGAGACAAAGACAGACAGAGGCAAAGACAGACAGAGAGGCAGAGAAACAGAGAGAGAGAAAGAGACAGAGATATAAATAGAGAGACTGAGAGAGGGAGAGAGAGACAGGAAGAGGGAGAGAGAGAGAGAGAGAGAGAGAGAGAGAGAGAGAGAGAGAGAGAGAGAGAGAGAGAGAGAGAGAGAGTAAAAGAGAGACAGAGACAGAGAGGTGGGGGTGGGGTTTGCCTCTAGAATTCTCTCTGGGACATTCATCCTTTCAGCTTTTGGCTTCTCCCCTCTGTATTTTGTGTACAATATATAGATACTGAGTGTGTTATGCTATTTGTTGAATTAAGGGGAAAAAAACAAAAACATCTTCTTGACTCTGGTTCTGATGTGGATTTTTCAGCCCAGATTCTTCCTATTATCTAAATAGCTTCTATAGGAATAACAGGATATTTTGGGTATTACATAAAGTCAGGCTACTAAGGCAAAATTCAGTGAAATAGAAGCATTTTGGCGGGGAGAGAGTGATCTTAGAAAGTTCACTTCCTTTCTTATCAAATATGCTTGGCCACAAATTGCTTGTTTGCTGTATTTAAAGGGCTAATATCTCACCCTTGGTGATGGCAGGCTACGTGATAAAGGCATGTGTGGTTCATAATTCATGGTATGAGAATTAAGAAATGGTCTCTTAACATCCTCCACTTGCATCTTTCTGAAGAGTGGTTTACCTAAAAATTGCACTAAAATTCAGATGCTCAATCAGGGCAACGGGGTTTGGGGAAACATTTTATTCAGGTTCAGGGCTGCTAGTCCACTGTTTATCAGAGGAGAGGGAAGATTTAAGACTTGGCTTAGGATCAGATCTTATCTGAAAGTCCAAATTTCAGTTTTTCTAAAGGTTTTAGGAAGCAAAGTTTGCAGAAATGGAAAGTCACATTTCTTTTCTATTCACATAGGCCCTATACCCTTGTTGAAAAGAAGGGGTGAGGGGTACACACAGTTTCATGTGAAGCTTCTTACTCCCTCAAATATCAGCATGAGGGTTATTATTCATTAGAGGAAGGAAAAATTAGAGTGCTGATTTTTTAGCTATGCAAGAAGTTGGTTCATTGAGATCCTCCAGCAATGGGATTTGGCAAAAAAAAAAATCTCTATTGCCCCAAAATTACCACAAAAAAAAAATGGAAAGAAATAGCATTCATCATAGAATCATAGATTTAGAACTGGAAGGGCCCTCAGAGTTCATTTACTACATCTCTCTCTTTTAATAGATGAGGAAACTGAAGCCCAGAGAAGTTAAGGGACCTGCCCAGGGTCAGAGCTAGTAAGCATAATGGAAGGAAATTTGCTCATGACATCAAGGCACAAGAAGAGAGAAACTCATATGAATGAAAGCAATGAACAGAAAGTACCATGAAGGATAGGCCCAGACCAGAGAAGCAACCAGTGACCTCTGACCACACGAGAAACTCAGTATTGGACATTGTTGAAGCAAATACAAAGTTGATTGGCAAAATTAATCTAAGGTTTTAATTTCTCTCCTTAATTGTAGACTTGTTCTCTTCAGCTACTGGCACATTTTGGATTTTTTTCCTTGTGGGATAACAGAGACTTGTTCCTGTAACTAGTTAGAGAGAGACACTCATGGCCCCATCCATAACATGCACAGTGGAAAAGGAAAAAGCTGCAAGAGGAAACAATAAGGCCTCAATTGAACTGAGATCCATGTAAAGGTCTCCCTCAGTTCACAACTATCCCATAAGGCAGGAAAGAGAGAAAACCAACTCCCCTGCCCACCCCCCACCCAACTATAATACTTTCTTGGTTCCACATTAGGACAACTGGGAAACATACTACTCTTAAGCCCCTGATTGGGCTAGGCAGGATTGGAGCCTGTGCTCTCCAGAAGGGGAGGAACAGAATGCCTAATGATCCAGTCAGTGCCCAGTGAAGAAAGGCAAAAGATGAAAAGGAATAAGAATTAGCCCTCGGTACTGCAGCACACAGGAGACCCACAAAGGCTAATTTCAACTGGCTGGAGCCCTTACATCTTAGGGATATACTTTCTTCTTGATGCACTCATAACTCCCATTAATGTTAATGCTACAGAGCTCAGTGAGACGAGAATATGCCCCCTTACTTTACTTTCATCAGTTGCACTTCCTTTTTTGTTGGGGAGGGTGGAATCCAGTTACCTTTATCAAGTAAGGCAGGATCCTATAATAATGTACAAATATGTTCTGGAGTGAAAAAGAAAAGAGAATAAGCCAGAAGCCACAAATCTTTCCCTAACCTACAGAGAGCTGAAGGCTGCCTTTGGTGGGAAGTGAAAGCAGAAGTCCTTTGTCAAACCCTACCCAACGGTTTCCAAACTTTTAGTTTGTCAAATATTAGTTGACTTGTCTTGTACTTGTGCCCCCTATTTATGGAAGATGTTCAGAAAGTTTTGAATGGACAGCCACTAACAGGTCACTAGAAAAGTTCATGCACCTATAACTCCTTACCAAAAATGGAAATTAAGGCATTGAAAGGATAAATGATTCCCCCACTCCCCCTAAAGTTAGAGAGCTAGCCAATGGTGAAGATTTAAGACCTAGGCCAAGATACCTCATTAGTGAGTTGGATCAATATAAACTTCCAATAGATAGACATTTCACAGCTAGGTAAAATTTGCAAAAAATGTTTCATGTTGAGTGTTACCTAAGAAAAACCTGGACAAATATATGAGGGTGAAAAAACCTCCTAAACTATATAGAAAAACAATTTTGGATGCTTTGGGGATCCGGAAACCAATTTCACTTTGGGTCAGCCACGATTCATACATTTGTCTGGGTAAATAAAACTAATCCCTATCTTTAAGAAATTTTATGCTTTGTGTCTGTGTAGAAACATGGGAAGGGGAAGTAACAAAGAGAAATTATAATTTGGGAGTAGCACTTCTATACTTTTAACTTACCTCTCAGGTTGTGAGCTCCTTTCCGGGCTGGTCTGCCTTTTGTCTTTCTTTGTGTCACCAGATCTTAGCACAGGGACTGGCATTTAATAGGTGCTTAATAAATGCTTATTGACTGACTCTCAATTGAGTCTGAATCCAGTTGCTTTAACAAGGCTCACTCTGAACATAATGCCTGAATCAGGGCCTTATTGGAATGGGTTCTCACCTGAAATAATTTTCATTGAGTTTGAGGGAAATAGTAAGGAGAATGCCAGATTTACAATAAGAGCCCTGGGGTTAGAATTTCCACCATTTACTGCCTTTTTTATGAGCAAAATAACTTAACCTCTATAAGCCTCAGTTTCTTAATTTTTAATATGGAGTTGGTCTCTTAGGTTCTCATCTTAAATACTGTGATGGAGGATTCTTCTTCAATGATAGCTCTTGTTAAACTCTCAATTGCATTTTAGAATCCCTATATCTTTCCTTAGGTGGATTAATCTCTGGTTTAAAAAAAAAGATCTGGCCCATCTAAAAACCAAGGAATTTACTCTGAAAGTGTGGTTTCTGTCTCTATCATATAGAACAACACCAGGTAGGAATAAATAGCAATGTCTGTTGTCAGCTTTCAACTCTTCTTTCAGGAGTGAGAACAAAGCCGTCTACTTTGAACCCATGGATCTTAGAGTCAGAAGAACTAAGTCCTGGAACAACCTTTGAAACAGACTAGTGGTGTGACCCTGGGGCAAATCACTTAAGCTCTCTGTGCCTCAGTTGCATTGTCTGCAAAATGGAGGCAATACTATTCATAGTACTCATTTCACACAAACGGTGCAAGAAAATCCTGGTTAGCCTGCAAGTATAATATAAATGTGGGTTGTTGAAGCAGTATGGTATAATGGAAAGGCTCTGTGTTTGGAAAGAGGGAGACAGAGTTTGAATCTCAGATGTGCTATTTCCTACCTGGTGGAACTCTGAGCAAATCATTTGACTTTTCTGGGCCTCAGTCTCCTCATCTCTAAAACAGAGGACCAGCTTAGATGAGCTCTAAATCCCATGATCTTATATCAGTCTGTTCCAAATGGCATTCGTAAAAACCTCCTTCTTAACTTATTCTTCAACCTCCATTTACCTCCAGGGTAGCTGTGATCAAATTTGTACCATACTGAGATACATAAATATGTAAAAATATTTGTAATGTGTCCTTGTATAAAATAATGCAAGGAAATTTCCACACAAGTGAAGGGGGAACAAATAATTACAAGACTGGATTACAATCCATATAGTCCAATACTGCTCATGTAAGCTTAGTAAGTCTCACTGTAGAATCTTCTTTTTTTTTTTTGGTGAGGCAATTGGGGTTAAGTGACTTGCCTAGGGTCACACAGCTAGTGTCAAGTGTCTGAGGCCAGATATGAACTCAGGTCCTCCTGACTCCAGGGTCAGTGCTCTATCCACTGCGCTGCCTAGCTGCCCCATGTAGAATCTTTTAAAGATAGTTCAAAGAACCTGGAATCTCAGAGGCCTTCTGGTCTAACTAGAGCTGACCTAGAATCTCCTCTTCAAAATACCAAACAAGTGGTCATCCATTCTTTACTATAAGAGCTCTAATGAGTGGGCATCCACTTGTCCTAACCATATTTCCTTTAATCACAATTAAAGGGATTCATAGAGGCAGGTAGGTGGCACAGTGGATAGAGCATTGGGTTTGGAATCAGGAAGACTCATCTTCTTGTGTTCAAATTTGGCCTCAGATACTTACTAGCTCGGTGACCCTGGGCAAGTCACTTTAGCCTGTTTGTCTCAGTTTTCTGATCTGTAAAGTGAGCTGGAGCAGGAAATGGCCAACCACTCCAGTATCTTTGCCAAGAAAACCCAAAAATGGGGTCATGAAGAGTCAAACACGGCTGAAATGAATCAACAACAACAAAAAGGGCTCACAACGGACTCAAGGCTTTGGCCACTTACTGCTCATAGGAAACAAATGACTCAACATCTCTGGAAGGCGAATTCCTCATATGTGAAATGGCAGGGGTGGACTAGATGGCAACGAATGCCTCTTCCAGCTCTAAACTTAGGAACCAAGGAATTATGTGATTGAAAAGGATAATCAGAATGCTAACCATGCCATACTAAGAATACTGTTTAGCTTAGGAAATTTTTACAGGCATCAGTAAGTCAGTCATAGATTACCTCTGCAATAATGTCTTGCCTCTCTGACATTCAGTTTCTTCATCTGTATGCTGGGGAGAATAATACTGTACCAACCTATCTTACAAGGTTGTTGTGAGAAAGGCATTCTCTATGTGAGGCCAGAGGGTCCTAGTTTTAGTGCTGGAAGGGACATTAGAGATTACCAGATTCAAACCCCTCACTTTACACGTGAGAAGAGCGCATTCCGGAGAGGCTGTGATTTGTACAAAGTCACCAAGCTAGTTGGTATCACCCTGATGCCTCATCAGAACATGGAGGTGATACTGAGTTCTCACAGGATATAAAAGCAGAGTGTTAGTTCTGGCAATTCTTGCCAGGCAGGAAAGTCTCTGAGCATGCCATCCAATGATGCACAAAATGGGAAGGGCTATCTATTTGGAAAGAGGGGGGAAAGGATATGTCATCTGACTCAGCCTCACTAAGTTTGGAGAGACCAGTTTGTCTGCAATTGATGAAATTTTTCAACCCATCATGACTCCCTAAGGTATAGGAGAGATGTGATCTTCACTGGTGAAAGCGACCCACATAAATCCTTGAAGTATTGAAGTATCAGTATAGGAAATACATGATAATAACAATAATCATAATAATAAATGGAGGAAGTATAGAGTAACACAAAGTAAGCCAGACTCTGAGTCAGGAAGACCTGGGTTCAAATCTTATCTCAGACACACATGAATTATGTGATCTTGGGCAAATTAAGGCCATCTCCAAATTAGGTAATTTATTCTTCACTGGGGTTAAGCTTTCCAGAATTTTGCATCATAACTCTAATCTAGAAAACACTATTTGGTCTTATTTGGAAATATTTTTTATTATTTTTAAAGTATTATTGAAAAAGGCAGTAGAAGATGGGAGGGGCCCTCACTGTCAAGGAGACCTGGTCTTAAGTCCTGCCTCCAATACATGCTGGCTGTGTAACCAGAGGTAAGTCAATTAACTTCTCAGTGCCCTAGGAACTCTCTCTGATTATGAAATGCAGAGCAGTTGCTGATCTGCTTTAGAAGAGGGAATATCTTCATTGGGAGTTCCCTATGCTAATGAAATCATTGGTCTAGACAAAATAATAACAGCTCCAAAATACGACTGGAGTATTCATAACTTTTGAGGGGGTGAGGTGGATAGACAATTTAAAGGTGAATTTTCCTGAAAGGAATACCATTTATGCCCAACCAAAAAATAGCATTTGCAAATGCAGTATAAAATGTGAGAACCTGCCTCAGTTCAGTTTTATTACTGTAAACAAAGTGCAGAACTAAATACCTAGTTGAGTTTCCTAAAGTGGGGAATCTCAAACTAAAACTCCCCCTGTCCTGACTCAAAGCTCAATAAGTTCCAACTCAGTGTCTCAGGACGTCTTTCTTTTCTCAAACAGGAATCTTCATAAAAGCCTTCTATGACTTCAGGGAAAAAAAAAATTACACGAGGCCTCCAAAGTTATTTTTGCTTTTACCATAAGAATCCTAGGTCTATCTTTTACCAATCTGGATTTTGGAAGTCAAAGAAACAATAAAAAATGGTTTTCCCTCCAAATTCATGGCTATTAATTGAGCAAAACTGTATTCTGATCCATGGAAATTCTTCACAGACTCAAGGACGGCATTCAGAATTGTATTCATCAGGCTATGGCTAGATTTGCCAACCTGGGGCACTGCCCAATTGTCGTTTCCAGGAAAACGATGTGAGAAAAATACTTTGAAGAGGGAAACTAATTATCCTTCCTCAACAACTTCAAAGCTCATCCTAGAAAATGAAAATGAATCTATTTCTCCTGACTCTAGGACCGTATTATCGACTGGGAGCCTGTTTCATAACATAAATTTAGAGTGGATTGTCTGCTTCCATGGTAATAGATCCATGCCATGAGGACATGGTGGCATATGCCTCTCTGCTTGGGGTTCAGCTAGTGATCCAGAGGAAATTCAGGGGGTGCTAGAACCAAATAATGCTTATCTTCTATTATTCCCGAATACAAACTTTCTGCTCCAATTATAATGTCCAAACCTAACAAACCAATTCAATTTATTCTGATCCAATCCAGCACAACTATATGCAGGGCACACATACAATGCTAGGAATACAGAGGCAAAATTAAAATGGTACCTATTCTCAAAGACCTTATATTCTGTTGGTAGTCTACGTGTGAATACGACATATAAATGGGCAAATACGTACATGATTAGAACACTAACAACTAGGGTAATAATGAAAGACTTCATAAAGGAGGTAGATCATCAGCTATGTCTTGAAAGAAGCCCAAAAGTCAGAATGAAAGAAAGCAGAGATGAGAAGAAAGTGTGTTATTCCAGGCACAGCCAGTACAAAGGTACAGTGATGGGAGACAGAATAGGGAATAGGAAATAGGTCAATTTGGTTGGAACATAAAGTTACATGAAGGGGATTAATGTGTAATAAATCTGGAAAGGTAGCCTACAGGCAGATTGTCAAGAGATTTAAATGCTGAACTGAGGAATTTGTATTTTGTCTTAGAATTGTAAAATTTTTTTTGATGTGTTGATTAGTTTCACTGACTTTTTTTTCTCTTTTTTTTCTCATTAAAAAAACCAAACCTGTTATTAGGATCAGCTTTCTGAGAGGGGGAATATGTGGGATATGGGGTGGGGGTGGGGGAGAATCCAGGTAATGTAAAAACAAAATAAATTAATAATTTTTAAAATTTCCTTTAGGATCATCAGAAACTATTTCTTAGGTATTAAGGCTTTTTGTTGTTGCTGTTGTTGTTGTTGTTAGTTCCGGGTTTCTTTTGTAAACAAGTTTCTAATAATTAAAAATCCATAGTTGACAGTAGACAGAAAGATGCTTTCAAAATCAAACCAATGTTCTACAGCACATAGTTGTGACATGATTCTCAAAAATCTAATACCAGTGAGGACTGAATACTCTTCTTTGAGGACAGCTTTAATTTATTTGTAGAGATTTTAGAGTGAACCCATCATCTTTTGTTACCTAAAGGAATATGGGGTTAACATGAGAATCTAAAAACAAACTGAAATGCTAAAAGGAGATAAATATTGAAGATCCTTTTTTTCACGTGGATCTCAGATGACCTTAATGTTTCTACATGATTAGCTCACTTTCAATCCCTTCTTCCTTTTTTTTTCTCCAGCTTTTCTCTTGTGTGCTTCCTCTTTTCTTCCGCATTAGTCTGATGTCACTGGATGAATTTTTAGTTCCAAAACTCCATTTGCAAACAACAAGGACAAAGTTGAGTTCTCTGGCTTAGGCCTGGCTTTACCTACTGTTTATTTCACCTTGGGCAAGTAGCTTCTCCTTTTCTGGACTTCAGCTTTCTTATAGGTAGTTCAATTCAATTTCATTCAATGAGTATTTATTAAGTGTCTACTGTGTATAAGGCCCTATCACAAAGGATTCTTCTGGTTCTACAGTGACAATGGACCTTCTGCTCTTTAAAATACAATCAAACAAGTGGAGGAAAAGGTGAACACAAAAAATAAAAAAAGGAAGGAAAGTCATCGAACTTATTTTAGAAATTGCAACTCTATCAATAAATAATAATTAAGCACTAAATGCCAGATATTGTACAAAGGTCCTGAGATATGTAGACATACATACATAGACAAAAATGAAATTCTGCTCTCAAGAAACTTACATCCTATTTTAGAGAAGTGACATTCAAGCTAATGCACTGGGAACTGCACACATACCAAGGCCTTAGGATTGTGCCCTGAACATAGTAGGAACTTAAATATTTTCCAAATGAATGAATTAATAAATGAATTGCGAAATCTAAATAAGCATCTTAAATGTAATGGACAAAAGTCAGCTAATGGCATCATTTAAACTATTCTTTTAAGATATAAGATTTAACTGTAGTAATAAGTCTTACTTTTATTATTAGGAATTAGCTCTAATAATAGGATAATAGGAATTAGAGCTAGAAAGGAATTTAGGGATTATTTAGCCCACCACCTTATTTTAAAAAATGAGAAGATGGCAGCCCAAGGAAGTTAAATGATTTTTCCCAAGGTCACACAGGGAGTGAACAAAAGCTGGGATTTGAATTCCGGTATTTTAACTACAAATCCATGGTTTCATGTAACAGGGAGTTCTAGAATATTATTTAGAGTAAGGCTGTTGCTCCAAGAGAAAGGAAAGATTGCCACCCTTAACTATTTAATACAATTTAAAGTAGGCCTATAAGAAGGAAATCCAATTAAAGGAAGGGGTAGGAAAAAGGTTTCAAGCAAGGGATGAGAGACAAATGCTAACCATTACCTGTACCCAGACACTAAAGCATTACTGATAAGGGTGTGACCACCTCAACATAGCCAAGGGCTTCCTTGTCAATAGTCACTGCTCTCTTTAATGGCTAACAAAAGACCTCCTTGCCCTTGTGTCCTTAACCACTTCCATGAACAACTTATTAACCTACCTTAGGAAAGTCAGCATTAAAATAGGAAACAACTCCCAAGTACATGAGCTCCACCAAAGCTCATGCTCTCTTCATAGCGTTCTTCTCAGAATTAAATGCTTATTGACTCCACACTAATATCCATTTAGTAATCTGCCATTTTTGTTTGTTTTAATATGGCACTCATTTTTACAGTAGAAAGGAATTATGCAGTTTAGAAGTATGAATATTAAAAAAGGATTTAATTAAATCTGTTGCCTGAAACCTCTGTCTAAAGCTATAATGACAAATTTAGTCCATATTTATTATGGTGCACAAGGGACCTTAACTAGATCATTAGTTTATATGCCTTACTCAGTAGTGAAGTTCTAAAACTTTACATTTTGCATATTATTACATTATTCATTTTTCCAACTAGGCATAAAATACGACTTCCCATGAGTACAATACCTAATTCTTCAAAATATACAAAGATAGCAATAAAATGATTAAATTACAACTCTTACATCTGTTCTTCTTGTCTGATTGTAAATTAAAATGTTTTAAAACAGCAGAAAACAATTCAGGTAACAAATGAGTTTAAACTATTCCTTCTCCTAGGTTCAGAATCATATGAAGTCATATATGTGTGTATGTGTAAAGATACAAGGCTCTATGTAACATTGGAGCTATTTTCCTTTCTATAGATTCCTCTGCCTGCTTAAAAATATTTATGTAATCTAAAAAAAGATCTCAAAGAATTTTAAATACATTGACAAGTTGAAAAGATGGATAAGATACCTTGAACCGCCCAATCTAGGGGCCTTGAGACCCAGAAATAGCTGAATGGAATTGCTGCATATATAAAATACTTTTTATTTTAAAGGCAACCTATAAAATGTTATGTCTGCCAGGAGGAAAATATTAAATGCTATTCTAATCCATTAGCTATTACTGCAAAATGTTACCTCGTGTTTTCTTTCATAATCACACATTAACAAATGTTTTAATTTAATGATGGAAACAGGCATGGGTGGGAGGTATCCAGGTATTTTCTTTGATAGAATCAGTGGGCAAGTCAACAATTGCAAACAATGTGGGGGTGGAAAGTGGGGATGATGGCAAACTACAAACCTGGGAATATCCATATATTTAAATAAACTATGAAAAACACCATTTCTAATTACACACACACACTCACACACACATATGCATGTTTCTTCCAATTGGAATGTGGAATTTTGTCCTTATGAAATGTATAATTCTGGGGCCAGTTTGAGATACCTTACATTTGCATTATGCAAATTTCCCTTAAAGCACCCTAGTTGGTTTGGGAGATTTTAACCCACCAGTAAGAGTCCATGCTTTGAAGTTTACAAAGAAAAATACCTCATACTATACTCCTGAGCTTGCTTTTTAAAATTATGATTATTGTTTGAACACAAGCTCAGCAGATGTTAAGCCCAAGTGAGATAAGGTTGCAAAGTGTGGGCTTCAACCCTAGATGCAGAAGTGGTGAAAGCATTGAGAGAATCTGCTACAGTAGGCACTCAATTTGTTGAATGGGCTGGGGAGAGAGGCCATGGCAGAGTACAAAAGGTTTGGATCAGATTTCTGATTTCACTGGTATTTGGCACTCCCAGTAAGGACACTTCCTCTGCCGGTGCAGATTGGCTACTGTTTTCACATCCCCACAATTCAGAGTTAGGAGAGTTGCCTAGGGCAATTGAGAGGTGAAGTGATTTACCCAGAGTCACTTAGCCAGTATGTGAGTTATACCCAGGTCTTGACTCTGGGGCTTTATCTGTTATACTTTCCAAGTCACCTCTTAGGAAGCAGACACTAATAAATCATATTAACTGCCATTGACAGGTCAGGGCCAGACTAAAGGCTAGTTACACAAACCTGAAGCTGGCTGCTGATGCTATGTGAGGTGTGGGAAGAGTGAGCAGGTGTCTTCTAACAAATATCTTCTAACAAACTCAATTATTATCACCTTATATTTACGTAGGAGAGAGGCACTATTCTTTTGATGAGTATCAAACAGCAGCATAGTAAACTTCAATCCAGTTCAATCTTATCAGTTCAGAATCTCCTAGGTGTAAGGTAGCTAGATGCTAAAGATGAAAAACAAATATGAAACAATTCCTACTTTCAAGGAACTTACATTCTACTGAGAGAATATAACATGTACACAAATGATAAGTAAACATAAACAATAAACAAAGTGACAGAAAATATTTTCATGAGGGAGCAAGAGTGCTCAAAAATGTCAGGGAAAGCCACAGCAGGCTCCTGAGCTAGGCTTAACCTCTGACTTCTGCATAGCCTTGAAATTGAAATATTTTTCTACCAAAAAATATATCTCTATCTCATGTAATGGAAATACAAGGAAACTCCAATGGTTCCCTAATGCCTCCACGATCAAATATTAAAGGGATTTTAAAGCCCTTTATACCCTGGTCCCTTCCTAATTCTTCTTACACCTATCTCTCCACATACCCTACAATTCAGTTTCATTGGCCTCCTTGGTGTTCAATACACATGATAATACATGCCCTGATTCCATCCATTTTTCACTGGCTGCCACATCTATACCTAGACATTTCTCCCTTCTCATCTCTATCACCTGGTTTCATTTGCTTTCTTCAAATCTCAGCAGAAATCTCATCTTCTCCGTGAAGACTTTCCTAGTGCACCTTGATATCACTATCTTCCCTCTCAGGTCACCTCCAAGGTATCTTGTATATATCTTTCTGTATGTATTTTTTATTGCAGGTTGTCTCCCCCATTAGGTTGTGACCTTCTTAAGGGGAGGAACTGTTTTTGCCTTTCTTTATATCCCCAGAGCTTACCACAGTGCCTGATTCATAGTGGGTACTTATTATATGCTTGTTTACTTGTTCATTTTTTATCTTCACTTCATGGATACATTTTCAGAATTATGCTTATTTTCCCCCCTTGATAGCAACAGAGGCAAATACTTTTCAAATTTTCTTGTTCATCAGAGTAATAGAAATTATCATAGGAATTTTTTTTCTAGCATATTCCTTTGCTTGCAGGCAGGTCTACACCTACTCACACCACTAGCTGAGGGAGTTGGTTATCTTTTATCTAGTGTTACATCAGACCCTGATGTGTGTTTGCTCCCTGGAAGGTTACCGTGTAGACAAACTGGAAGTTATAAATGAACTGATTTCATTGCTGTGTCTGTGTAGGGCAGTGTGTATGTATATGTGTGAAGGAGAGGGAGAGAAATAGAGGGAGAATGAGGGAAAGGAGAGAGAAAGAGAGAGAGGAAGAAGAATAGAGAAGAGAGAGAAGGGAGAGGAAAGGGACGGGAAAGGGGAAGGAAAAGGAGAGAGAAGGAAGGGAGAAAGAAATAGGGAGAGAGGGAGAGGGACAGAGAGAGAGAGCTTACAGGGGCACAGAAAACTCAAATGACAATTGTCCACACTAGATTTGAATCAACATTCTGTGGCATGGTTGGGATTTGATAATAAAGTGAGCATTTGTCCGTAGGTGGATGAATTAGGGAAGCTGGTATGATGAGCAAATGCTCCTTGAATGCTGACGAATGAATTGTGTTTTCTTCAAATTGAGATACTATGCAATGTTTCTAGTTTTCATCCATCTTGAATGGCTGTATTTACTTTAGATGAAAATTACTCTTTATGTTCCCTTGACATATGCCTTCCAGATATGTTTTATGACAATATCAGAAAGCCCTTTTCTTTTTTTAATCACGGCTGCTTCAATTGCAAATCGAAAGATGTGAAATAAAGAGCTACGGCAGGCCTGAGTGATTCAAACCCTTTCCAGTTACTGAGCCAAATCTGGAAGAAGCTGGCTTGCTAACAGTGCCCTGAAGATTTAACTTGCTGCTACAAAAAAAAAAAATCCAGCTGATAATAGGGGGTGGGGTGGGGTGAGGTGGGGAGAGCAGGAAGATCTCAAAGACAATCCCAGGAAAGAGGGAAAGAGTGAGGAGAGAGGAAAACTCAGCAACTCTGAACATCTGAAATCTGTCAGGCTTCAGAAGAAATATATGGTATTTTGGTCAAATGTTCCTGTTTACAAGACCACCTTTGATTTATATAATAATCTGCAGAAAAAAATTTGCCCCAACCCCCAATCTATAGGGACAAAAACATGCAACCCTGGCTTCATAACAGGATGTCCCTCGATAAATAAAATCGAGATCTGGCCTCTGTCCACTGCTGTTCTAAATGAGGCCGGTCAGCCTGGCCCATGTTTTTTCATTCCATTTTCTCAAGCCAAATGACTACCATCTGCTGTCACAAAGCTGTCACACAATCAGTAATGGAAGATTTCTAAGGAATAGAATGGCCAAAGAATGAATATATGACATCCCAGCTCCTATCTAGCACAGAGAGAACAGCTACCCATTTGAAAAGAAACAGCAGCAGTGTTCTCCCACTTCTCAGCAAGTGCATTGTAATACAAATCTTTATTTGGGCTCAAGACGTTGACAGGTCAATTGAATAGAATAAGTCTAGTTTATGATGCAGTTGTCAGAACTGGTTAAAGCAGGAGTCTGTTTACCGGCGTCCTGAGATATTCCAACAATTTTTCTTGCAAACCAGCACCTTGAGGTTAATTACTTTACCAATTTGAGTAAATGGCAAGCCATATTCCCATCTGTCTCCATTAGTTCCCCACTATTTCTCAATTTATGATGACTGGGGTCAAGGCTGTGGTACAAAAGAAGAAGTAATAAAGCATGAATGGAGTAATTTTCTGTTTATACAAATGTGGTAGCCACAGTATAAATAAGGCAAAGGCATTCTGAATGGGCCTAGCCTTAGCTTTGAAACTTCTGGAATGCTAACGATATTGACAATAAATGCATCTCCTAATTTGTACGTGTAAAACAAACAGAAGGGGAAAAGGGCTCCCTCCATAGTTCTGCGGCTGTCACCTCAACATCTGACATCATAGGCAGGGGTTCCCAGGATGTTTACACAGAAGCCTGGTCATAAGAAAGTTCTGAAAGGCCTAGAATGGTTGATCTCTACTAAACTTCCCTGTTTACCAAAGGTAAACTGTTGGAGGAAGAAAGGGAAAAAAAAATCCTTTCATTTTGGCACCAAAATGGGGGGTATTAATAGGGCTTTGGGGGCTGGAGTAAACATTTCTTGCTATCTAAATAGGCTTTAGTGTTGGAATCCCTTAAAAGCTGTTTAGAAGTGTGACTGATTTAAGGTTATCTCATGGGATGAGACCACTTTCTCTTTTCCTAGTTTGTATAAAATAAGGAAAAACAACTTAAAAGATTCTATGCTCTTATGGGCCTAAATCGTACATATCACCTGCATTAACTCTGATTTTAATGGCATATTCTTTTGTTATTCTAAACACTGTAAACTTTTTTTTTAACAAAAAGCCCTTAGATAAATAATTCAAGGAGAGAAAAATCAGAGATTATTTCTTCGAACTGTTCATGGGAATGGTAGAGTGATACATTTTTTTTCTTGATCTATTTTGTTCAAATAGTGGCAGGATATATGTGTTTATGAGGAGGAGTGGTATGAAGGGAGAGACAGAGGCAGAAACAGAGATTCAGAGACACTGAGACAGAGAAAGACATCCACACAGAGAAAGACAAGGAGAGAGACAGAAATAGAGATAGAGACAAAGGTAGAGAGAGATAGAGGGACAGAGACAGAGACAGAAACAAAAAGTCAGAGAGAGACAAAGAGAAAGAGAGAAAGATGGAGACGGAGACAGAGACAGAGACAGGTAGGCATGGGGGTGGAGAGAGAGAGAGAGAGAGAGAGAGAGAGAGAGAGAGAGAGAGAATAAATTTTTGGCTATTTTCCACAAATGGCCAAATTGCTCATTAATTAAGCACCACAATAAAGTAGATTTTGTGGCAAATGAGGCATAAACATATATTTGAGATAAAGGATTCAAAACAGAATGGAAGCAGTATTATTGCTCTAAGTATACAGTAAAATGTTTGAACCCATGACACATCCATCCATCAGGCATAGGTCCAAAGAAAATCAGTTTGGGGGGAGGAGAGAGGAGGAAGATATATAACTTTTAAAAATTGTCTGCTATAACAGTTCACATGGAATAATAAGATGTCTTTCTAAATGTTCAAACTGCAGTATTTAAGGCAGGGCTTGAAGCGAGAAGCAGGGAAAGTATTGGTTTCTGATCTTGTTTCCTACCTGTCCTTTCCCCACTCCAGCATCTACCTCAGTGTTTATTACCCTCTCATACCCTCTCCCCAATTCGTTTACCCCCTACCCTCCATTCTCAACATACAATCCTCTATGGACCATAGAATGGAGCAGAAATGAGGTAGAGAACATTCAGAGCATTTGGGGTGAAAAGAATTTCAACCCCAAATAAGCATTTGAATGAAATCAAAGATCTAAAACCATGGGGCTACCCAACTTCAATTCTCAATAAAGATAATGGGGATAAATCCATTTCTCTACCTGAAAAGTTGTGTTGTTTTGCTTTCAGAAAAAAATAAACTGCTAAAATTTTTCTTTTGTTTAAGATATGGATCAAACTTATTTACTTATGAGAAATGATATTTCTTTAGCACTCAGGAGGACACTGTCTAACCATGTTTGGATGAGTATCACCAGAGCAAACTGCTGGGGACAGGGGAGGGATACTCTATTCTTGTTCCCTACCACAAATAGCTTTCTTTTCTATTTATCTGCCTTCTTCCTTTTCCTTTCTTCCCCTTCCTTTTCTCTTGCAGCCATGGGTACTATTTTACCCATTAGCAAGTCAAAGGTTGGTAAGGAATGCTCCCTATGAAGTTGCATGCAACATAAATTAACAGTTATGCTGGCTACCCTATCAATAAACTGAAATGCATATGAAGAGCTGAGTTAAAGATTGCAGGAGAGATCAGCTAGCTATAGGCCTAGGGAGGGAAGAGAAGGGCACACATAGGCTCAGATCAAGAGGTTATTTGAATGTACTCCACCTCAATCTCCCCACCACCTGTCTGAAATTCTATCAGTTAGAGAGTCTTTTGATTTAACTTGTATCCTCTTTTGAAACAAACAAAAACCAAAAACCAAAAACCACAAGGGCCCTGAAGGTCTTAAGGAGGTATAGCAACCATTTATACTGTAGCATGAATTAGTTCCATCAGCTTGTTTTGCTCAGATAGAGATTACATGCATTCAATTAAATTTATTAAGCCTCTCCAAACTGGAGAAATGGGGGACAGGGTGGAAGAGACCATGATAGTATGGAGTGGGGGCTTATGGACCTGAGAAGAGTTGAGTCATAGCAGAAATCTGGGCAAGCAAAGGGCACATGAGGACATAGGAGATCTGGGGGATAAGGATGCCAAGAAATAGGAAAGTAGTGTAGGACAAGATGTGGAATTCTGCCAGAGACAAACTTGGCGATTTTGCCCAGGGTTTGTCGTTGTTGTTGTCGTTGTGTCGTTTCAGTGATGTCTGACTCTTCATGACCCCATTTGGGTTTTTCTTGGCAGAGATACTGGAGTAGTTTGCCATTTCCTACTCCAGCTCTATTTCTTTTCTAACCAGCTGTTAGAAAAGGGTTTTTGCCTTTGAAAATGGGACCTATTAATAAGGACACCTTACAGCTGCGAATGCCATCATTCTACCATGAAGACCCAACTTGCCTCTTCCTAAAACATGGGTCTCCATTTCACTGATGTCTGTCGCTTCCTCTGGTTGGTAGGGAGTCTTCTCCATAGACTGGAGAGTATATTTCCGCCACTCTATCTCCAGACTACCCCTGATTGTGTGACTTACTTACAGAAGATTCCCTTCACTCCACACCTTAAATTCTAAGATGGCTCCCTAATAAAGTGAACAGGAGACTGGATGAAGACACTCAGTGATAAGCTCCTGGTTGGTTGCCTATGTGACAAACAGAAGGGGTGATGTAGGTCAAAAATAGCCTTGCATGTATTCAGTTTAAAAGGAATATTGCTGTTGACTCTGGGGCTGAGGGTAGGAATCTGTGAGGTAGTAGTTTATTATTTTTTTTCCAGTTAATGGCTGCTGAGAGACATCATACAGGTACTAAAGCACATGGTTAAGTGAAAAAAAAAACAACTGTCTTTGGAGTAGAAGGTCCTGTGTTCACATTCTTCTTCCACCTACTACTTATATATTAGGCAAGCAAGTCACTTAATTTCTCTAGATCTCAGTTTCCTCAAACATAAAAATGATGGGATTGGGTTGACCTCTTGAGGTTCTGTCTAGCTCTTTTTCAATAATCATAGGATGTTAGAACCAGATGAGACTTTGAAGGTTATCTAGTCAACATATTTCAGTGGAAAGAGTCAGAAGACCTGGACTCAAATATGGCCTTAGACACCTAATAGGCAAATTATTTAACCTTCATTTGTGTTAATCCACTGGCGAAAGAAATGGGAAAGCACTCCAGCATCTTTGCTAAGACAGCATGGTACACAGTGTCACAAAGAGTCAGACATAACTGAGTGACTGAATAACAATGAACAGCACAATATATAATAAAAACGACTGTATTTTATATTGTAAGTAACAAGACCAGCCTATCGGGTAGTGCCCTAACCTCTGCCCTCTCCTTTCTAAGTGAGGCTAGGTACTTTCACTTACATCGAACTCCAGCTTGGAGGCCGGGGACTGCTTACTGCCCCAGCTGGAAGGGCGTAAATGACTTCTGGCTACCTTTGCCTCAGTGTCAAGGTCCTTCTTGTCACTGGTGCCTGGAATCTCTTCCCTGGCTTGCCCTGACTTCCTCCTTTAACTCTGGCAGGTCTCTTGGCTCATCCTGTTTACCTGAACTCTTGACTACTCAACTTACCCTCCTAGTTATTTTCAGTTTACTTGGCTTCTGGCTTTATTACTTGGTCCTGACTCACAGCCTTTCATTGGTCTCTGCTATTGGTTCAAATGAGCAAACCTTGCTTTAGCTTTTCCATGTCTGGCTCCTTTCCTGGCATCCACAACTTATTGTGTATCCAAAGTGACAAAAAGGGCAATAGGCTCTCAAGGAAGAGAGAGCCTAATATGGCCTTGAGAAGCTGGGAGGCCATTAGGGATAATGTAGGAGTGCATGTGGTCCTGGTAAGATTCATACAATTTAAGATTTTATTGCCATTTAAAACCTTACCGAAACAGAAGTTTCCAGAGTAGAAAACACCTTGCCTCCAGCAGTTTGTTGTTCTCAGTTCTATTCAACAGAGAGAGTAACTTTCTTAAAATGCTATTTGCATTATTCCACAGATAGCAATTAAACTAGAATAAAAAACCTTATAGATTATCTAGTTCTAGTCCAATACCTCTAGTTTTACAAATAAGAAAACTGAAGGCCACAGTGTTTAGCACAGTGCCTGGCACATAGAACATTCTCTTAATAAATAATAAATTAATTAACTAATAATAAATAATTAATTAATTAATAAAAATTCAGTTGACTAACTGAGTGAATGAAATTACTTTCCAAGGGCACATAGGTAGTATACAGCAGAGTTGGGATTTAACTCTAGCTTTTTTGACTCCAAATCCAATGCTCTAGCCCCTATTCTAGGCTGTATATCCTGGCTCAAGGCTCATTGATGGCCTACTCTACCTTTCAATATTCTTTTCTTCTCTACCTTACATGAATCCTGCTTCAATCAATTTATTCACTGTGCCCTGAACACACTGTGGTCATTCCTGCCTTCACAAGTGGCTTAAATTTTTCTCCCTGTTTAGAATGCCCTTCTAATTCCTTTCTGTTTAACTAGATGTTACCCGTTCTTCTGGATCCAACTCAAATGTGAAGACTTAACTGAAGAGACTTTCTAGTTGGGCAATGATGAAAACAAGGGCTTGGGACTGCATGACCTGGAAAGCCTCCTCTCTCTAAATATCTGATCTTAGAATGAGATCATATCTGTAAAGCACTTAGCACAGCATCTGGCCCATGGTAAATACCTAACAAATGCTTATTCCCTTCCCTTCACCCTCTCCGAACCCTGATAACTACTCCCATTGCCCTAATTCCTTGGTTTGCAGAATATTTTCCTTATAATAACCCCACGAGGCTGATAATACAAGTAGTGTTATCTCCATTTTACGGACTAGTAAAATCACAGAGAAGTAAGTGACTTGTCCACGGTCACATACCTGGTGTATTTCTAAGTCAGGATTCAAACTGAGGACTCATAGCAATATTAACAAATACCATGGATGTTTATGTAGCATTTTAAGGTTTGCAAAGTGTTTTACACACATTATTTAATTTCATCCAGACAACAACCCTGTGAGGTGGCAGCTACAATTGTCCCCCCTTTTTTAGACAAATGAGGAAACTGAGGCTGGGAGGTTAACTAGCAAAAACTTAAGGCAATATTCAAAGCCAGGTCTTCTTGACTCTAATAATCCGTCTGCTGTGCCACCAAGCCCCCCCAATCCAGGGCTCTTTTTACTAGAACGTAACTGCCTGTAGTAAAGTTGTTTCCTCACTGTAAGAGTGACTATCTATTGTCTCCCAGATCAAAAATAAAATCCTCCTGTTTGGCTTTTAAAGCCCTCCATAAGCTGGCCCCTTCCTACCTTTCCAGTCTTCTCACACCTCACTCTACTACCCGTCCTGCCACCCCGTCATCCCGTACTCCTTGAGCCTGACACTGGCCTCCTTGCTTGCTACTCTAGCCACTCCATTTCCTGACTCCAGATATTTGCACTTGCTGATCCCCAGGCCTGGGCCTCTCTCCCTCCTCATTCCCCTGGCTTCCTTCAAGTCTCAGCTGAGGTTCTGTCTTCTACAAGAAGCCTTCCCCCATCCAGTAGCATGTGAGGGCCCTCCTTCCATTCATTATCTCCTATTTATCTTGTTTGTACCCAGCTGTTTTCAGGCTGTCTCCCCCATTAGACCACAAGCCTCTGGAGAGCAAGGGCTGGTTTTTGCCTTTCTTTGTATCCTCAGCACTTTGCTTAGTGCCTGAAACATGGCAGATGTTTGATAAATGCTGTCTGGCTGACTGCAGCATAACCGGTGGTTAGGCAGCCTCTGTGTGGAGATTGTCTCTTCTGCTACTTTTGCACAGCTCTGACTCTTGGGGAGTTTTTTTCCTGACAAGAAGGCTAAAAGTACCTCTGAAATGTTTTATCTATTGTTGCTGGTTCTGCCCTTAGGACCAAATAGAATAAATCTAATCCCCTCTATAAAGGAAGATAGAGAGAGAGAGAGAGAGAGAGAGAGAGAGAGAGAGAGAGAGAGAGAGAGAGAGTGTGTATAGTGGGGGGGGAGTATATCAAGTAATGGCCATAGTATTAAAAAACAAAAGGCATCAATACAACTTTGAAATATGTAAAATACCAAGAAAGGGGAAAAAAACAAAAGAAAGAAAGAAGCAAAGAAAGAAAAAAGGGAAGGAAGGAAGAAGGAAAGGAAGAAGAGAGGAAGGAAAGAAAGGAGAAAGGGAAGAAAAAAGGAACAAAAGGAGGAAACAAAGGAATGTGGAAGGAAAGAAAGAAAAGAGAAAGAGAGGGAAGAAAGAAGGAAAGAAGAAAGGGAGGAAAAAAGGAAAGAAAGAAAGAGAGAGAAGAGAGAGAGCAACAGAGAGAGACAGAGACAGAGAGAGAAAAGGAGAGAAAGAAAATAAATGTCTACAATGTGTTACTCTTATGATACAGACTCCGGACTTCTAGGCCAGCCAAGAGATTTTTCTTTCTTTCTTTAAGCGTGCATTTTCTCCCTCTGGGCACACACATTATTTCCAAGTTAGAGGGGAAGGTTACACATATTCCCTCAAGAGGAAAATATGATGATCAGAAAGCTGGGCCCGAGAGAGTTCTGACTAGGCTGGAGTAAATTGTAAGGGATTCAGAGTTCAAGTTCCTGGCAATGTGCCCTACTGAATTATGGTAGTTGGAAAAATTCTACAAGTAGCTTTTTACCAAAATAATTAAGAGAGTTAAACAGAAAGATCACTTTGTAAGGAAAGAGGTACAGAATGGTCTGACAAGGCAGCTTTGAGTTGCCTTCCAAGAATCTCTCCCTGATTCTCCTCCCAGGACCTGTCTAAGGCTTATTTCAGGCTGCCATGGCTGCTGGAAAGAAGTCTTTTCCTGTCTGCCTCCCGCTAGAACCTTGAACTTCTCAGGAAAAACAAAATCTTAAAAGAGAGCCTTAGTTTTGCCTCCCTCCCATTCCAATTCCCGCTAATGGGGTAACGAAAAAAAAGCTCTTACCCAACTAAGACATCAAGGGTGCTAGATGAAAATCAGCATTCAGCTCACAATTATCTTGAAGGCGGATGGGGGAAAAAAAAGGCAAATCAGATAGAGAGTAACTCTGTGAAAATAGGACAATTGCCCAGGAATGATTGAAATTGATAATGAGATATTAGAGCTAGAAGGCAGTATGGCATAGCACAGAGCTGGCCAGGAGATCTGGGGTCCAGTCCTGCCATTGCTCTTCTGGGCCTCAGTTTCTTCCTCTGTAAAATGAGAGGGGTTGGATCAGAGGATCTCGGTGTCATCTCTCTACAATAACATTATGTCATTCTATGAAGTGACAAATAAGTTGATTCAATTATGTCCAAGCTAGCAGACATCTCCACCCCTGAGAAGCAGCTATTGAGAAAACTAAGTCATCCCATTTCTAATTGGCATCCTAAATATAGGTGAAGCAAAGGGTAGCTGTTGACTCTAGGGAGGTTCTTGGAAGAGCTCTATTCTGCTTGTTAAAGAGATATTTCTAGTCTTACTGAGCAATGAATAACTGGTCCATAACTTTCCTAGATAATAAATGTGGTATAGAACAAGGCAAAGAGGCAGTTGTCCTATTTTCATAAACCTAACATCTTTCTGACTTGCCTTTCTTCTGTCTGCATTTATTTATTTATTTTTATTTTATTTAAATTTTCTTTTTCTGTTTTCTTCCTGACTTTTCCAAGATGTTTTGTGGTCTGAGTACTGATTTTCACACAGTGCTCTTGACATCTTGGATGAGTGTGGGCTTTTTTTTTTTTAACACTTGTTTCCCCATTAATGGCACAGAGGGCCATGTAGGGTTGTTCTATATCTGAAAGATCATATAGATTCCTGGGAAATGTAGAAAACCAATGGAGAAGACTCTAATTGGTTTGGGTGGGGGCCCTTTTAGTTTCTGTTGGATTAAAACCAGTCCTATAGTAGATACTTTGCTACCCTGAGAGCTTTAATAGTCCACAAGGTCTGATTTTCCAAAGGGAAAATTGTGGGTGGGGACAAAATGAGTCATTATCAAAAAGCTTTTCCATTTAAACTCAGTATTTGTTTCACTCCAGAGCAAGTCATAATTAGGTAAAATAAATATGTCTGTAAAGCAAAGCAAAAGGCTAAATTAGTCAAGCTACTCTGTGACTTGGTTGTCAGATGAGGTGGGGGGAAGTGAGAGTATGGCACAAATACAAGGGAAAAGACCAGGGGTATGGGAAAAGAAAAAAAAAGAATACAGGATGTTCCAAAAGCTATTAAAGCTCAAAACTGCACCAAGACTTATGTGATGCCCACTAGTATGCAGCTTAAACTCAAATATAAGGTTTTTTTACCTGCAGTTTTAAGTAACTTATGGAGACAGTTAATTCTTACTCATGTTGTTATGGCTGAAATGAATTATTTGAGCCACTGGTCCTTTCCTTGTGGCTCTGAGAGGGATCATTTTGGAAACAAAATGGGAACAGCAATAGTGGATTAAAGGAGGGATATTTTTATAGGAAATGAATCAGGAGCTCTCAAAGGTTTCTCCCAACTCTAAAATGGAATCAGTATTCCAACAGCTAGTACCAACCAATCCTTATTTTGATACTGCTGAGTCCCTACTTGGAACCATTGCACATTCCAAGAATCCTTAGGGCTTCAATCTTCCAATATCCCCCAGTGCCTTACTCATCAAAGTGATTAGTGAATTATTTTGGAATTTTCTGTCCGCCATTCTCACCTGAGACTTTGGATTTTATACAAATAAAAATCAACAGCATACAAAGTGGAGAATTAATACTGGATACT
Organism: Phascolarctos cinereus; assembly: GCF_003287225.1. Taxonomy (NCBI): domain Eukaryota; kingdom Metazoa; phylum Chordata; class Mammalia; order Diprotodontia; family Phascolarctidae; genus Phascolarctos; species Phascolarctos cinereus. The sequence continues at coordinate 191,704,786 of NW_027555736.1, forward strand.
CTAGGAAGCTAGATAAATAGAGCAAATTCAGTATTTTCTCATCATGTGTACTGTGCTCTGTGCACAGGGCATGAGATAACCATATTCCTCCAGGACATAACAGCTCTAGTTTCCAGTTCATAATTCTCTTTACTCTTCTCCTATAGATCTGTCCAGTGGAAAACAATGCTTGTTTAGATATTTTAGGATTAGGATTTCTTTTCATCCTAACAGTTTTTTTCCTATACCTTGGTCTATTTTGAGTAAAACAAACATTAACTATTTTACTTAAGATAACCTGTGACTAGACTAGTAACTTTGTTCAAATCCTAATTATTGGCATTTATTGGTCTTTGTAATTAGTATCCAGAGTCATAACTAAGGTGAGGTAATTGGGGCTTTGTTTAAAGGTGCTAAAATTTAGGGGCAGCTAGGTGGCTTAGTGAATAAAACACTAGCCCTGAAGTCAGGAGTACCTGAGTTCAAATCTGGCCTCAGACCAAACACTTGACACTTACTAGCTGTGTGACCTTGGGCAAGTCACCTAACTCCAATTGCCTAACCAAAAAAAAAAGGTGTTGAAATTTAGAGGGTGCTAATAGTACTTGAATTCCTTTAGCAGGTAAATATAACTGAGCAGCAGAACAAAAGGGGGAAAAAAATAGGAAGCTCCAAGATCCTTTCTTTACAATACTCCAGGTGAATTCATTAGCCTGGTCCAACCTCATTTCTATCCCCAACTATGACTTCCCCAACTAAGATCTGTGTCTCCCTATCACTAGGTAATGTGTCCCAGGGTCTTTTCTTCCATGAGCTGTCGTGTCCTGAAATCCAAGGTTTTTCTCTGAGGTTTCCACACCCACTGACTTTCATCTTAAAAAGTTGATTTCTGTGCTGCTTGCCCCATGCAGGTTTTTAGTGTTTGCCTGGGCACTAAAATTGCTATTTACAACTTTGTTAATATACACAAATACTTAGTATACTTCCAAATGAGACTCCTAAAAATCTTGACAAAGAGGGATTTTATAGTTTTTAAGAACAATTTTCAGAAAAACCTTGTGGTAAATGGCAATGGAGAAGGCAAAGATTTTGTGTGCATATGCGTTGGGGGAAGGTGAAACAGAACTAATGGCTTATGTATAAATTATTAATACATTACCACATATATGCAATACTAATAGTAATAATAATAACCAACATTTATATAGCATTTCAAGGATTGTAAAGCACTTTACGAATATGATCCCATTTTATCCTCACAGCAACCCTGAGAAATAGATGCTATTATTGCTCTCATTTTAAAGATGAAGAAATTGAGAAAAACAGAGGTTAAATGACTTGCCCACGGTCACACAGCTAGTTAAGTATCTAAGGCTGGATTTGAACTCATGTATTCTGGACTCCGGTTCCAGCTCTCTATACATGGTGCCCAAGGAATTGATTTTTGAGCAATGATGAAAACAAATGGGTGATTTTAAAGTTTCCAGGAGAATGCACAAGGCAATTCACTGACACAGTAAGTTGCAGAGAGGGTGCCAACCTGCACCAGTAAAGGGAGTTTCCTCACTGGGGCACTGCCCATTCTTCTGGACCAGCAGAGAAGCGAGACGCCCCATGAGAGTTTGTTTTACATAAAGCAGAACATTTCGAGGATGCTGTCTCTAGAAGGAGGGTGCCATGGCCATTTTCTGGGTTCATTGGCCTCTACTTGATTTTTGATGATCTCCATAAGCACCATTTCCCTACCGAGCAAGGGAGTATGGGGCAGTGGGTAGAGAACTCAGAATCAGGAGGACCTGGGCTCATATTCCATCTGATATCCACTGACTATGTGATGCTCTTCACTTTGCTTAACCTTTCATTGCCCTCATGCAACTCTCTCAGAATCTAAGTTATGGAGACTTTGACAGATCTGCATGTGAGCTCCTATTGCCAAAGAAATCACAGATCCTGACAAGTAATGTGACTTAAAAAAAATGAAACAACAAAAACAAACAAAAAACTCCTGGTACTTCACAGTGAAGCAGCTAAGGAGAATGTGACAATTGTTCCCCAGCCCTGCAAAATCAGATTGCCAGTTTTATATAATATGAACCACAGAGCCCTTTGAACCGGGAAAAACCTAGGAAATTCATTTTACATTAAACCTGCAGATGAAGCCCAACAGGGAATTAAGAGGTGAAAAGCCAGACCAATCCACCCACTCATCTGGGCTCTCCACTATTTCTGCTTCTCATGAATTTCAGGGTATGTATTTTCTCTTTTGGGGGGAGAAGGGTGGAGGTTGGGAATGAGATCATAGAACAAAGGTGGGACATATTTCTCTGCAATAGATTTTGAGGCTCACAAAACTAAGGGTGATGCTTCTCATTAACAAACTGTGTCCTTTCCTGAAGATAGAATAGGAAGGCTGGATGTATGGGAGCCGTGGTATTATACCTTCAGATAACTTGAATCATACTGTGAATTTAATCACCCAATATTTATAAGACTGAATCAGGAGGAAATTCTTCCCTTAGAGCAGCTTATAGATTTTCAGGAATTATCAGTGGGAGGAATTAGGCCAGAGAAGAGAAATCAAGGCATTAAATTTTCTAAGATGAACCATCCTTGGAGAAATGAAGCTAGGGTTTTATGTCTATAGGAGCCCTGAAAAATCAAGCACTGTAAGCATATACATTGGGATACATGATTTCATCACTTTGTGAATGCAAATTGTAGAAATTTCTTCAGACAGCCAGATAAGCCTAGGGAAGAAAGGTAGCAAAGGTCAAGTGCTGCCCTTGAACTCACAAAGAGTTGGGTTCAAATTCTACCTCAGATACTCAATAGCTGTCTGACCTGGATAAGTCATTTAAACTCTGTGCCTTATTTCCTTATCTGGAAAATGAGGGAACTAGATTCTATGATCTCTTAGGTCTCCTCCTAGGAGAACTAGGTGGTGCCACAGTGGATAGAGTGCTGGGCCTGGAGTCAGGAAGGTTCATCTTCCTGAATTCAAATCTAGCCTCAGACATTTACTAGTGTGGGACCCTGGACAAGTCACTTAACCCTGTTTGTCTCAGTTTCCTAATCTGTAAAATGAGCTGGAGAAGGAAATGGAAAGCCATTCCAGTGTCTTTGCCAAGAAAATCCCAAATAAGGTCATGACAAGTCAGAAACGACTTTTCCATCTTCAGACCTATGATCTGCAAATAAGCAAGTCAGCTAGGCTTAAAACCTCTTAGTCAACTTTGACTCCTCCCATGGATTTACTCCACAAATCCAGTGGGTTGGCACATCTTACTGTTTCTACCTTCATATCTTACATAAATGTGTATATATATATATATATATATACACATACATATATATACATACACATGTGTGTATATACACGTATACATATATGCATATATGTATACACACGCATGCATATATGTATATGCAGTTTTCTACTATGCAGATCTGTCAAAGCCTCCATAACTTAGATTCTGAGAGAGTTGAACGAGGGCAGTAAGCTAAGTGTAGGGCATCACATATACAGTGGGCATCATATATATATATACATATATATATATATATATATATATATATATGTGTGTGTGTGTGTGTGTGTGTGTGTGTGTATGTATGCTCTCCTTCTTAACCTCTGTCTCCTCCTATCTTCCCTATCCTTCTTCGAGACAGCAAGGGATCTCGCCTTATGCAAGAGGCCTCCCCACTGCCACTCTTCCCTCTGAGACTACCTCCCTTTTGCACTGTATGTGTCTTGTATGTATGCAGTTATCTGTATACTATCTCCACCATTAGAACGAAAGCTACTTGAGGACTTGTTCTTTCAGCTGCTTTCAGTCTTGTCTGACTTTTCGTGACCCCATTTTGGATTTTCTTGACAAAGATATCAGAGGAGTTTTCCGTGTCCTGATCCAGCTCATTTTACAGATGAGGAAACTAAGGCAAGCAGAGTAAAGTGACTTGTCCAGGCTCACACAGCTCGTAAGTGTCTCAGGCCATATCTGAACTCCGGAAGATATGTCTTCCTGACTCCAGGCCCAGTGCTCTATCTACTGTGTCACCTATGTGTACTTGAGGGTAAGAACGGTCATTTTGCCTTTCTTTGTATCCACAGTAGTAAGCACATTTCTCGTCACATACTAAAGGCTTGGTGACTGATGGATAGTGACAAGAATGACTGTTATGACTCCACAGATAAGTCTTAGAGAATTGCCTTGGGTACCTAGAGGTTAAGGGACTTAACCAAGGTCATATAGTTAGAATTTCCCACCATGTCATACAGGTGAGATTTGAATCCAGGCCTTCCTGATACTATTCCCAGCACTTGACCTACTGGACCAGGTTTGCCTCTTCAACCTAAATACAAATACTTTCACAGAATCGCAGAATTTCAGAGTCAGAAAGGACTGCAGTGGTCAGGTAGTCCAATCTATGGCCAGGAAAAAAATCCCTTCTACAACACAAGTTGGCCATCCAGCTTTTGCTCGAAGACCTCCAGGGCAGGGAAATCAGCCATGTCCTATAGCAGCATACTGAAATCTTGGATAAATCTGAGGGTTAGGCAAGTTTCTCCTTAAGTCAAGACTTCTCTTGCCTCTTTGTAACTTCTACCTATTATTCCTTTTTTTTTTTTTGGCTAGGCAATGGGGTTAAGTGACTTGCCCAGGGTCACACAGCTAATAAATGTTATGGGTCTGAGGTTGAATTTGAACTCAGGTCCTCCTGACTCCAGGGCTGGTGCTCTATTCACTGTGCTACCTAGCTGCCCCCCTATTATTCCTAAGTCTGCTTTCTGGGACCAAAGAAAACAAGTTGGTTCTGTCTTCCACTTTATTTTCACCAAGGCTTTGGCTAACAAGTGGAAATATCGCCAAGGATTTCACTGAGCTGACTTACAGACTAAACAGAGACTTTCTGTTTTGGAGACAATGCATTCAAATCACACCTGACTTGGAGATGGAACTGATATTACTAGTGGTTCCTGTACCCACTGTCTTAAAGTCAGAGGAAGTTTGCATCTGACTTCTAATTTGCAAAGTGCATCTGCTTTATAGATCCTTTTTACAGCAACTTCATAATTAGAAAAACATGGCTTATATTTTTCTCACTTCCTAAGTCATAAAAAAACTGGCTTTATTTTTAAAATACTAATTACATGACAGGGAAAAGCCTCTAATTTCAGGGAATACACTCAATGAAGACAAATAATTTATAAGCAGAGTAACAAAATTTTTCTGGTGGCAGAAAAATTATGTGGTACTGTAAGTTGAATTTATTAAACAAACACATTTGTGCTAAGGATGCACTTTTTCCTGTGCTTTGGACCCACTTCAGGTTCTCCTGTCTGTGTGGGGCAGCAAGGAGGCAAATACCAGGCCTAGAGTCAGGAAGACTCATCTTTCGAGTTCACATATGGCCTCAGATACATGTGAACTTGGGTAAGTCACTTAAACTTCTTTGCCTCGGTTTCATCATCTATAAAATGAAATGGAGAAGAAAATAACAAACTACTCCAGTATCTTTGCCAGGAAAACTCCAAACGGGGTCAACAAACAAATGGATGTGACTGAACGAATCAGTGGGTAGTGCCTTAAAACAAATTGTTCAGGGGGTTAGGGGCTTTCATGATTGGGGCAGGATTATTGTTATTATTGTTTGCAGTTAAACCCATTTTGGACATTTTACCTCTCCTAGCTAATAAGGAGCTGGCCTAAAAAGGACGACATCTCCTTGTGAGTGGATTTTGTTTAATTATATACATATGGATCCCCAAAGATCTTCTCAGGTGACAATAAGCTGCATTTGGAAACTGAAAACCAAATTGTAAAGGAAGATTTACATAGTGATATGATCCCAATAGATGATAAAAATGAAATGACGAGAAATTTCTGCCTTGGTCACGAGTCCTTCCTTTCTCCCTTTTTTCTTCCCATGGATAAAGTTCTGTATTATAATTATTTACATAATACAAGTGTTCTCTTAAGTGTCTGGTGAAATAAGTGTCTCATCCTGGGATGTCAAATGACTGTTAGAAAAAACATAGTATAACATTTGCCAGGAACGGGGGTGTCTGTGCATCACAAAGGGAAAAAGTAAGGTTTCACAATGGGATCTTCCCCTATTTATCTGTGGGGAGAAAACAAGTTTTACTATGAAAAAATAGCATTCAAAAAATAGATGTCCAATATAATGAGAGCTTAAAGGGAGGGACACTAAATATAATTCCCTTTAAATTTTGGGCTTTCTCAAAACCCTCAACTTGAAAAAGTAACATGGTATCTAAAATATATGAAGCAGAAGTATGATTGTTGGTGGAAGACTATAAGAATATCAAAGAAATTAAGAGCAGGTAAACCCTTCTCTAAAAGGACAGTGGTTTTTATAATGTATTGACATCCTGCCATTAAGATTCCTATAACAGAACTGCATCTCCAAATGGTTAAAAAAAAAAGGCGGGGGAACTAAAAAAATAGAACTAAATTCTGTTGTAAAATGCAAACATTCTCTAAGGTTTAGCTGAAGGCAGCATACTTGCTGAATTTGGAGTCAAAAGACCTGGGTTCGAATTCTAACTCTGCTTCTTACTAATTTTCTTAACATCTCAGAACCTCAGTTTCCTCATCTGTAAAATGTCAAGTGGGATGGTTTCGATTATCTATGAACTTTCTTCTAGCTCTAAATTCTATGATTCTAGGTGTATTCATCAGTCTGGCCACACCAGATCAAAAGAATTTGATTTATCCTGGACAGTAGGATGGTTTCAAGTATTCTCCTCATTCTGCAGTTAGGGAAAAAGAGGCACAGAAAATGAAATGACCATTTCAAGTCTAGGCAAATAAATGGTAGAGCTAGGGTAGCAACTTAGCTTTTTAAACTGTGACCCCATGGTCACATGGAAGGACACTTTGATCCTTCCAGTTCTGTGAGTTCATGATGATGGAGTCATTTTTCTTTCTTTTTTTTTTCCTTTGCAACTCTCCTTGATGTGCCTTTCTATCCCCATATAATCCATTATTGAGTGTCTTGTTTTCTCTATTCCATCTCTCTGATCCTTTACAAAGTCCTGAGAAGGCAAAAACTGAAAAATGAAACTCCACAGGCTTTGCAAACTATATTATGCTTTGCAAACTCTATTTTCGGTCTTAAAAGCAATGCTAGCAGAGTATAAGCATTGGCATTTCCCATGCTGGAAAGAACTTGAGTATGGTCAATTAAACTGAATAGATTGAGCCTGTTTTCAGTGACCCAGTCTATCTAAGTATGGAGAGGTTCATCCTAAGTAGGCTAGCCACATGGTGATGAATATTTTGGACACCTACGGAAAGAAAATATTAAAATTGGTGATCCCCCCTTTCTACTGTGTGGTCCTGCTACTTCTGCAGTAATGTAAAGGTGGGATAGGAATAGGTGAGTATGGTGGGAAATAGGCAAGCATGACTTTAAGAAGAAGAAATAAGAGAGGCCAAACACTTGCAGGTTTCTTGGATACATCATGCCTTTATAACATGAATACTCATCTCTGTGATCTGCTCTAGCCTTTTGAATTGCATGGCTATCACTCTGCTCTAATCCTTCAACAATTCAAAGACAGCCCTCTGATTTAGATACTGCTGGAGCACAGCAGGAGTTCAAGAACTACTATTGATTCATCCCTTATGAACAAACTTTAAAAAAATATATGTTATGAAATTTGACCAAAGACCAGGTTTGTATTTTTATAGACCCCGTCCAATGAAATAAAAAAAAAATACTTGGCATCAGGAGAAGAAATCTGTTACCCTATCAAAATGTTACCCCGTTAGACCTATGGCTGCTGCATAGAGATTAAATTTCTCTTAAGTCTTAGAACCTGGTCTTCAAGTATATCTTTCTATAAGAACATTCCATATCTTCCTACTCCCTATTTCTTTTAACCTGTGAACCCGTGAGTTTCAAGTAGGTTCTGAAAATGGGCAAGGTCTTTTTCTTACATGTTCTTACTTTTTAATTCTCTTCCAACCAGGTGTCGGTTTAGGTGATCCACTTTCTATGTTTCCACAACTTCTTGAGTTTGAAAGGGCTTTCTAGACCAAGCATAAACCTTTTCCTTTAACTTTAACCCATGACCTCTTGTTAAATTTCCATACTTAGTATTTTAAATGGTCATGTGATGCCTGCATTATCCTTGCTTAACCAGGTCTTTATGTCTCTGTAGGTTCTTGCATCCAGATCCCTCTATTTCAAATGAATTCTAACGCCACCTGTTAGGGGTTTTAAAAAAAAAGCAGGGGGTGGGGTGGAAGGAGAAGAAAATATTTTCTCCGGCTAAAATAGCAGATTTGCCTTGTCCCTAAAACCCTTGCTAGATTAAGCATTAATATTTGATATGCAGGCGGGCCATCTCTTTTCAGTATATATCAACTCTTTTACTGAATTATACTATATAGTGTGTGTTGAAAGCTACTACGTATCTTTATTAAAAGAAAACTAAGAATACCCACTTATGCCAAGGGAGAATTTTATAGTCTCCCCAAATTGATTTCCCATCTTGATTCATACTAAGAATTTTCTCCTCACTCCAAGCTCTCCCCACCTCTTAACCCCCAGTGAATTGCAGTTTTCAATTTTTGCTAGTTGGCCAACCCCAAACACACACTGCTGCTCCTGTTGATGATTTGCTTAGCGACTCTCATCACACTGAGCAGGGCAGGTTTCAGGTTTGTTCGGCTGAAGACTTTATTACTCATCTGCCATCAAGCATGACTGTGATCTAATTCATCACATTTACCCCCAAACCAAATCCACACCAAATATGACTTCTTATGCAGTGTTAGGAACAGTGGGGGGGGGGGAAGCCAGGTGCTTTATTGTTCAATGTCTTGTCAGCAGCTCATAAAAATAAATTTATTCTCTGAGGGCAGGGAGCATATCTTCAGAAGTGGCATGTACAGTGCCCAGCACATTTCTGAAGCTGAATGCAAGATTCTTCTCACAGTTATTTCTATTAATGATGATATTAACCTCCAAGAATAACCATAATATCTGCCTTTTAGTAATAACGTAATAGAGCTAATATTTCTTCCTTTCAGCATACAGTAGCAAAGAGACACCCTTGCTTTTAGAATGCATTTGTTTTTCAGCTATAATTAACTAGTCCACTTAGCTACCATCATCACTTCAGACATCTGACACTCTATTTTACACGCCTATTTGTACAGTCTGATTTAAGGTTTGGTTCTCTCCGTTCCATTAAATGTAAGCTTCCAGATCTACTGTGCCTGTTACATGAATCCTGTTTTAACTGTTTTTCTGTCATGTGAAAAATTAGCAGTAAGATCCACAGTGAATTCTGCATTTCCCTGCGGATGGAGGCTTGGTGCTTAGAGGAGCCCAGCTTCGAAACAGAGGCGGAGGAACAAAAAAGGAGAAGGCTGAAGCACAGTGGTCTCCCAAAAAGCAAGGGTTAGGGAGAAGCATGCTTTTAACGAGCGTTCAGGGTTGTTTTTTGCTTTCTACAATTTAGACAAAACCAAACAAGCAGTCTGTGGGAAGTGAGCCACGGTGTATCAATATTTATGCTTCTTGGAATTTCCTAACGCAGCAAAGCCTTATGCAAATGCTTAAGCAACATAAAGGCAACTCTTGTTTCTCCACACAGCAATCTTTCAATCATATGATCTTTACAAAAGGTTACTTCTTTTTTTCTTGTTTTGGACCACTTTTCTTAAAAGCTCGAACAGCTCTTAAATGCTAAAAGGAGCTAGGTGGTTCAGTGGATAGAGTTCTGGACTTGGAGTCGGGAAGACCTGAGTCAAATCCAGCTGTGGATAAATACTAGTCCTGTGACCCTGGGCAAGTCACTTAACTTTCATCTGTCTCAGTTTCCTCATCCATAAAAATGGGAAGGATGAGAGAATTTATTTAACAGAGTTATTATGAGGATCAAATGAATTAAAACATGTAAAGTACTCGGCAAACCCGAGACTGCTACATGAGTGTTTGCCGTGTCATTACTCTCATTATAATGCAAATAAATCACCACATAGAAAATCCCCAAATCATAACTTTTACTTTGTTGAAAGGGACATAATTCCTCTTTCCCATTTCTCCCCCCAGGCCTCATCATCTGAAGTGTCAGATTTGTTTCCTTTTTTCATTTGTAAAGTGCTTTGCAGATCTTTAGTGTACTATATAAATGCTTTCGGTTGTTGAGTTGTTTCAGTTGTATCAGGGCTCTTCCTGACTCCATTTGGGGTTTTCTTGGTAAGGATATGGAATGGTTTGCCATTTCCTTCTCCAGCTCATTTTACAGATGAGGAAACCAAGGCAAACAGGGTGAAGTGACTTGTCCAGGGTCACATAGCTAGTGTCTGAGGCCAGATTTGAACTCAAGTCTTCCTGACTCTAGGCCTGGTGCTCTATCCACTGTGCCACCTAACTTCTAACACATTACTCCCCTTTATTCACTTTATATTTCAGCTAAACTGGATTTTACTTGCTGTTCCTGTTCCATTCCATTCATTTCCCACCTTTATAAATGGACTCCCTCCTTACCTCTCTCAGACTCCCTACCTTTCTTCAAAGCTCAGCTGTAAGTACCTCACCTCCTATTTAATTCCTTTCCTGATTACTTCAGTTACTAATGTCCTCCCCCAGAATAAAATTATTTTATTTGTATTTTTCTTTGTTTACAATGGTATTTCCCTAATAGAATGTCAGCTCCTCGAAGGCAGGGATGATTTTGTTAGTCTCTGGATCCTCAGCTCCTAGAATCCCATGCATGCAGTGGGTACTTCATAAATGCTTTCTGAACGAATGAACAAATGAACAGCTGAAATACTGAAATGAGGGAAGCAAGGCACTGCCTTTACACTGACATGCACAGCCACCAATTAGGTGCTTTCCCTGTGTTCATCAACAGCAAACTTCAGGTTAAGTTTCCCCAACAATTTTAAATAGTTCTGCATGGCCAATTTTCAGGTCTGTCAAGGAAAGTCGGGCCTAATATTCCAGTGTCGTGTTTATAGCCATCTGTGCAGAAACAAAATCAAGTTTGGACAGCTTTTATCCTGCTAAGGTTCAGCTATTTTGATGTGTGGGCTGACTACCATGGTAGAAGCACCAACAGATTCACATGTTTGGAGTTAGTAGGACATGGGCAGCTTCTTTGAAACTGAGTCTCGCAAGTATTGACAAAACAATTAAAGCAACTGTGGCCACCTATGGGGAAAACACAACAAAAATCTTCCTAATATGGGTCATGGCTTTTTTTTTTCCTTTCAAGTT
>NW_027555736.1:191721026-191736026 GCF_003287225.1 Phascolarctos cinereus
CACATTGAATAATGAAAAGGAAAGAATATTGGTCTAAGTAAAAGGAGATCTGAATTGTAGAAGCCACTCTCTTACTGACCCTGTGACTAAATAAATTGTCAAGCTTCTTGGGATGTCAGTTTCTCTCTCTGTTAAATGGGGATTTAAAATAAACTTATTGCTCTTTTTACCACACATGGTTGATTTGAGGATCGAATGAAAAATGAGAAAAGGGTTTGAGACCCATAGAACAAGCCACATCTGAACCCAGGACTTCCTCATTACCTCTGTATCAGATAACAAAGAATATATAAACATTAAAAAAATAAAGCAATGAATTTCCACAAATCCTATCTAAACAGCAAATGAACGACTCTGCTTAACAGCTTTAGAAGAGAGACGGGGAAGCACTGTTTTAAAAGTTTGTCATATGTGCAATCTGGACAAATGTAGGTAATTCACAATGTAACTATTTCTAAAAGTGACAAGAATGAGACGTGCTTTGGAAAAAAATGAGCCCTGTGCGTTTGATTGGGGGATTGCTCCACTTTGGCAGTGTTGTAATTTTAACTGGAGAACACCATTTTTCATGATGTTTCTTGTGTGCACAAATTAGATCTGAATGTAACTGGCCCAAAGTTTCCTCAGCTATTGTATGTGCTGTTCACATTGTGACAAGTAAAAAGCTTTACCTTCTGGCTTGGGACCTGCAAATTGAAAAGCCCTAGTGACGATGCCATTTGGCATTTTCTTTTAAGAAAGATTAACTTGAAACATGATTCTTCCCCCAAAAAACACTCATTGTTCATTCTTACCTTCCAAACTATCCTCAGGGCAAGGGGGAAAAAAAACCCTGGGGAAAAGGCAACTCAGCCCTAATTTTTCCACATAGAAGTCTTCTGAGGGTCAACTTTTCATTTTTTATTGGTATTCGCGATTTCAAACCAAAGCCAGCCTAGGTGGTTGGGGCAGGAATCTAAACAGAATGGCAGGTAATGTTTGATTTTGTGCTCATCTTCTGGATTTATGACACAGGAGGGACATTTTCAAGTGGCCTTCCCCAAGCATCATGTAACGAAATAAATAAAGGCAAACATCTGAAGCCTGCCCTCATCCATCGCAGGAAGGGCTATTTCAATTTTTGTTTTATTTATTGAGAGCTCCCTCCTTCCATCCCTCCCTCTCTCTTACTTAATGTACAGAGCCAAGTTATTTCCCACTGCCACTACTGCGGGAGCTTTTTAAATGATTCAAGGAAGTATAGCTTTCATTTCCGTTTGTGCCCTCCAGTCTGTTTATACTGGTCGATACACTTGTCTGAAAAATATAATGGATTAGCACATCATTCAACAAACTAGTCAGAAGGCAAGCTCAAGGCGACAGACACCCAAAAGTAAATTACAGTCAGTGGTCGGGGTAGGCCATGCCTGGAGCGAGGAAACATCCTATCAGTAGAAAACCTGCATTCCGGGAGAATGGGAGTGGAAGTGAAAGGGATGAAAAATTCCCGCTCAAATATAATAAAACAATCAGCCCTATGAATGTGGACAGCACCATAAACTGTTTGCTTGATGAGAGCTAATGTGAAAGAAATCTGGCACGCCTGACCACACGACAGACCTCAGTCTGAAACAGGGAGTGATGGTGTTTGGTTCACTTAAAAGGGTCACTTTTGCACTTCTGAGACATCTCAGGGCTTATTTAATACACATAACATTTACATATTTGCAAAATGCCAGTTTGCAAAAAAGAACATATTCCAGAAAAACAAAGAAACAAGTGTGAAGGTGTCAGGGCCAGGAAGGAGGAAGAAAACAGCATGCATATACACTGAAGGAAAAAGAAAATCCAAACAAAACAAAACCATACAGGAAAAGCTCCATGCACAGGATTCAGAAAGAGGATTTTCCGCATTACTCTGAATGAAGACCAGAATATTTCAAAGACAAAAATCTTGCTCCTGATCATTCAATTAGAAAAGAAAACAATAATACCCAGAGACTAATTTAAAAAGTCAAAGGGTATCTTTTTGTCTTTTTTCTTCACTTTTCTTTTTTAAAAAATTCCACTTTATCTTACTAATGCCTTATCATCGGATTATAATTTTTTCTACAACTACATTTTCTTAAGAATGCTGTTTTCATTATTTGAGGGGGACAGAAATAGAAGAAAGAGTGGGGAAATAAGGATGATGATGATGATGATGATGATGATATATTTACGTAGACTACATGTACCCTCTAGGCAGAGACTATTTCAGTTTTTAAATTTTGTACTATTTTTGCATGTCCATTGCCTGGCATTTAATAAATGTTTGTCAGTGCATGAACAGCAATCTGATTTTCCTCATAACAAACAGTATATGTAACATTATTCCTTTTTAACACACAAGGAAACTGAGGCAGAGAAAAGCAAAATAGTTTACTCACAGTTACACAGAAAGTCATGTCTTCTGACTTCTCTAATCCAGCACCTTTTCGATGATTAAACAGTGCCACAGAAATCATAAAAAATGATGCTTTTAGCTAACATTTATGTATTGCTTTAAGGTTTACAAAACACTTCACAAATATCTCATTTGATCTTCATATGAATTCAATTCCACATGAATTTGTTAAGGAAGTAATCAATTCAGTAGATTTGATCTGTTGCATTCAATCAATTTGTATTTGTATCCACCAGGTTCTGAAGATACAAAGCTGAAAAATGGTACAGGTCCTACCTTCAAGGAGTTTTACCTTCTTTTATGAGGAACATCCCATACACAAGTAAACATAGAACAAGGGAGAATATGATGGAGGTAATAAAGAGGTACATAAAATATGCTTCGGGGAGATCTGAGGCATAAGAAATCATTTCTACCATGAAAGAAGGAATTTTAGGAACATTTCTTAGAGGAGGCAAGACTAGAACTGGGCCTTGAAAGGAAGGGAAGGGTTTCAATAGGCAAGAAAGGAGTGTATAACAGGTTTTGGGAGTAGCCTGGGTATGAATTTGCCACAGAGCTATGAGATGGCAGAATGAAATGAAGAATCACTAAAGGCTGAAGGTGAGTAATGTGAATTAGGTTTGAGAAGGTCTGTTGGAATCAGATTGCACAGGCTTTAAATACTATGCTTAGGTTTTATTTTTACCATCTCAGGAAGAGGAAGGCACTGAGAGTTTTTGAGTAAGGGAGTGAGTGTCAAAGTTGATTCTTGGGAAGATCATTACGGCAGTTGTGTGATGGATAGAGAAACTGGAAGGAAGGATGCCATTTGGGAGGGAATCACTTAATTATACTATCTCTCAAAACAACTCCAAACTATCAAAAATTATATGAAAGTGATCTAAATTATAAGAGAAATACAAATTAAAACAATTCTAAATTTTACCTTGGCCCCTGAAAATTGTCAAAAGTGAAAAAAATATGGAATTGTCAACAATAGTGCATAAATAAAGGTACAGTGTTGGTTAAGCTCTGAATTGGTCTAACTGTTCTAGAAAGCACCTTGGGATTATGGCCCAAAAATGACTAAAATGTCCGGAACCGTGACTTAAACATCCCACTGCTAGTTATATTCACTGCCATCTGTGACCAAGGCTATCAAAGATAGAAAGAAAGTTCCCCACATTTTGTTGTAGCAAAAAAAAATGAAAAGAAGTATTTATTATTAGGGAAAGGATAAGAAAATTTTGGTACATGAATATAAAGGAAAATTGCTATGTCAAAATGAACAATGAATATTAAGAGAATACAGTAAAACATGGGAGGACATACGAGCTGATGCAGGGCAGAGAGAAGCAAGAAAACAACATACAGAATGGAATGCACAAAAAAGCAAAACTGAACTCTAGTTATAATAACTAAGTTTGGCCTCAAAGAAAAGTTGAAAAAAATGTTCTTCCTTTCATTAGAGAAGTGAGAATGAGTATAGAATATTATAACGGCTGTTAGACGTAATATATTGGTTGGTTTCACTGATTTTTTTTTCTTTTTTTAATCTTTGTTCAATGGTTTGTTGGGTGCAGGAAAGAAGGATCTATTAGAGAAAATAATTTGATGTAAGAACAAAAGGCATCCATTTTTAAAATTTGGTCTGCCATGCCTGAAATGTACTTCCTCTTCATATCTATTGGTAGAGGCTTCCTTCATAGTCCAACTCTATGTGTGCCACCTTCTACAGGAAACCTTTCAGAATTCCCCCAATTACTAGCACCTTCTCCCTCTTTAAATTATTTTGCAATGTATATGTATGTATGTATGTATGTACATATATATGTATATACATACATATGTATGTATGTATGTATGTACATATATATGTATATACATACACACACATATATATCTTCTTGTGTACAAGTTGAATCCCTCTGGAAAAGGTAAACTTCTTAAGATGTGAACACTTTCCTTTTGTCTTTACAACTCAATCACCTTGAAGTTTGTTCAATTGAAATGAATTGAATTGGGGGGGCAGGTGCAACCCTTGCTTCTCAAAGGTAATGACAGTAGGAAGCCTCTGTTAGGTCCAACCAAAGTAGAAAGGATTCATGTGAAGAAATTCTAGCTACATTCCGAAAGTCTCATCACCAGAAGTTTGGGCACAGGATTTATTTCATTTATTTATTATATTCTTGTTGTTGTTGTTGTTGTTGTTATTGTGATTATTCTTTTTTTTGGCTAGGGTGACTCGAGGAGTGCCTTCCGTTAAAAGCTCTGCTCCCTAGGACTATCCACTCACAGACCATTTGAAGTACCGATGCATTCATTATGCCTCATAACCTGCATCTATCCTGGAATTAGCAAACTTTCACAACCTTCTTGACAGAAATTTTGATTGATCTTATTAGCAGTAATATGTCCATAAATGCATAGAATTGGCATTACTGATACTTCTGGTTTTGGGGGGTTTTTTTGTTGTTTTTTTAGGAGATTGGGGTTAAGTGACTTGCCTGGGGTCACACAGCTAGTGTGAAGTGTTTGGTATGAGGCCGGATTTGAACTCATGTTGTCCTGACTTCAGGGCCAGTGCTCTATCTACTGTGCCATCTAGCTGCCCCTATTTCTGTGTTTCTTAACATCTATCCCCTAGAATCAATATAAACTCTTGATCTGGTTATAACAACATTCTGATTAAAATCTTCATTGGTTTAATATCTATAGAACAAAATTTACATTCTTATGTCTGCTATTCAATGGCTCTACAATGTGTAGTGACCTACCCTCCTAATCATATCTCAGGATGTTCTTCCAGGAAAACTACTCTCCGTTTCCCATCTCTGTACCTTTACTTGCTTGCTGTTTTATGTTTGCAATGCTCTCCCATCTTACCTCTGCCCCTTGGTTTTCCCCGACTTTCTTCTAGACTCAGCTCAAATCTTACCTTCTGTGTGAAGTCTTTTCCAGTCCCCAAGCTTGCCTTTCCCCATCAGAGTACTTTCCTATCTACGCTATACTTCTAATATATGTGTTTACATCTATGTCTATATTTATTTCTAGATATCTATATCTAATTGATTACATGTTGTCTCTCTCATTAAAATGTAAATTGCATGACAACAGGAGTATCTTTTTGCCTTTCTTTATATCCCCAGCCAATCAGCACAGTGCTTGACACTTTCTAAGTGCTTAACTGGGCAGCTAGGTGGCACAGTAAATAGAGTGCTGGGCCTGGAATCAGGAAGACATATCTTCTGTGAGTTCAAATCTGGCTTTAGACAACCTACTAGCTGTGTGATCCTGGGCAAGTCACTTAACTCTGTTTGCCTCAGTTTCTTCATCTGTAAAATGAACTGAAGAAGGAAATGGCAAAGCAGTCCAGGATCTTTGCCCAAATGGGGTCAAGGAGAATCAGACACAACTGAACAACTAAACTATAACAACAAGTGCTTAATAAATGCTTGTTGAGTTGACTCAACTCAAGTCAAACTACTACATTCTGACCACCAAATTGTCTATGTACTTCAGCCTCCATACCTTCGTTCTTTCAATTCCCTCTGCCTTTATTGCCTTTCTTTTTCACACGTTGAACTCCTATCTCTCCTTTAATGTCTGACTCATATGCCACCTACTCCACAAAGCCTTCCTTCATCCTCCAGGATGGCAATCATCTTCCCACTGAGACCTCTCACATAGCACTATCTGTGGTTACTCTCTAGCACACTCACCATTTGTTAAGCCATGTATAAGAGCCCTGGGAATAGCAGTGCCCCAAAGCAATTCCAGGCCAGTCCCCAAAGCTATTACTGACGAGAGAAATTATTGTGGAGAATGGGTCCACCTTCCTCCTCACCACCAGAAACAACTGCTGACCTACTGCCACTAACATTAAGAGAGCCTTGGGAATTAAGAGAGCTTGAGAATTAAGAGAGCCTTGGGAATTAAGAGAGTTGACCTACTTCCACCAACATTAAGAGAGATATAAGAGCCTTGGGAATGGCAGCACCTCTCAGACCATTGCTTCTACTTGCAGCCCAGCCTTCATAGCCACCATCCAGGAAGACAACTGCTGGAGAAAAGGTCAGCCACCCCCACCAACTCTCAACCAAGTGTCACACATAAGACAGAGGAGTCAGTCTCACTAAAACATCGTGGAAGGCATATTGATGGAGACACAAGAAGTATCATGCGCCAGGCAAGTCCAACTACCACTACCACTACCACCTTGATCATCATTTCCCCTCAGACCTTGATAGAGACAGCCCAGGACCCAGAACCCAAGAGCTCTGGGATTGGTGGTGCTTCTAGCCCATTGCCCTCTGCTATCATCCTAGGAAGCAATTTCTATGACCATGTAGCCTGATAATTGTTCCTGAAGGTATGGCAGCCACAGCTACTGAAGACCCAGAAAATAACATCTTTTGTCATCAAAGTTCTTGGCACTGCCCAATGGCTCAACATCAGAATTTGCTAATTTATCAGTGGAAATGATTTAAAGCTGTTTTAATGTCAGCTTTGCCTCTGCACCCTGTGGACCATTGGACTTTTCCACCTGACTCACAGCTGAAATCTTCCATATATGTTAACTCTCCCATTAGAATATGAGTTCCTTGTGAGTAAGAACTGTCTTCCTTTTCTCTTTGTATCTTCAGCAATTAGCCCAGTAGTTTTCACCTACTAAACAATTAATCAATGTTCCATTCATCCATTCAGCACGTAATATTGTAGATTATTAACTGTTGCCTATATATAGCTCTTCTCCTAGTCCTGGATGGGCTCTTAATTTCCCTGAGGTCAGGGACATCTCATCTAAACTCTGAATAACTCCCAGTCTGTATGTAGCACAGTACTGTGAACCCAGGAGGCAATTCACACAATGTGTTGTCTTTTGTTTTTGCTGTCGATTGTCCTGCACTTTTGTGTTACATTCTCAGCTTTACCACGGAGCCGTATTTCTACACCACTGAAAAATCTGGAATTATCTTGATTATCCTGGTGTCTCTAATTGTTTCCATCTCACTGCTCATCATTGTGTATGGTTATGAGCAAACTGTGGTTATCCCAAACATCATAATATGTATGTATGCATGTGTGTGTATGTATGCATGTATATATACACATATGTATTATTGTGCACATATATGTGTATGCATATATATACATGCATACACACTATATATACGTAACTCCATTTATTATCTACATTGTCAACATGCTGCAAAGACAAATTAAAGAGGGGCAAACAGGATTTTCAGACTTTGTGACTGCTAGATACCACGGTAAGGCAATCATGGTTATTATAACTTACATTTATACCGTATTCTCTTCTCTTCATAGATTTTTCCTTTAGGGTAGGGGTTCTTAACAGCATGGGGTCTGTGAACTTGACTGGCAGAAAAGTGCATCTTTATTTTCACTAATGTCTAATGGAAATTGAGCATTTCCTTCAATTATTTAAAATTATTATTCTGAGGTGTTCATAGCATTCACCAGGCTATGGAAGGGCTCCATAATACAAAAAAAAGGTAAGAACCCCCTTTTTAGGGAATTTTATTGTGTTTGCCATCAACTCTGGGATGTGTACAAAAGGAAGAGTCATTATCTCCATTACTATGTATTCTGTATAATATTCATTATTCTATTTAATATGTAATCTATTTAATAATTAAATAAATTATCAAATATAACTACTGAAAAAGTTTTAAAAGTTGAAACAATATTTATCTATCACTGATAAGAGGGAGAACATGGTGATGTGACTAGAGTGCTAATCTAAAAGACAGGGAGATCTGGGTTCAAGTTTTGCCTTTAATACTTGTTATGTGATTCTGAGTAAATTGACAACCTCTCAGGCCTTGGGCAACTCTCTAAGACTGTAAATTGCAAAGGCAGTGAACTAGATTTGTAGTCATAAAGACCCAAGTTGAAATCCAGCATTAGATACTTACTAGCTGTATGACTCTGGGTAAGTCACTTAAAATCTTTCTAAGCCTCAGTTTTTTTCATCTGTAGGATGAGGATAATGTTAGTACCTACATATCAGGTTTATTCTAAGGATATAATGAAATCATATTTGTAAAGTACTTTGTAAATGTTAAAGATCTACATAAATGCTAGCTATTAATAATTATGATAATAATGGTTGATAATGATGATCGGCATTCATAGAGAGAATTTACACACTAGGATTTCCCTCACTGTGAAATCACTGGTTAGGACTTTAAAAAAATAAACTCTGCTAAATTAGAGCTCAATTTCTAATTCAGAGTTGTCTTGTTAAAAATTAGACGCACATTTTCTAGATCTTTCCAGGAATAAAAGGGAAAGGATGAGGTTACTATAAGAATCATCATTATTGACACCCCGGGCCCCTTCAGCTTGATATACTGCATTTCAAAAATTCTTGTTTTCATATAATTATTATTATAAAAATTCTTTCTATTTCAAGTGCTAATGCAACTGCAATTCACATTGCAGAAAATCTTCCAAAGAGTGAAAGCTAATTTCAAAATATTTGATCATAAAAGTTATCCTCCACTTTTGCATATATCCTTCAGTCAAATAATATCTGATAATCTGAAAGCAGATTCTGCAGGAAATTGCTAGGGACTCCATCTAAGCAGCCTCCATTTGCACTTATATAAATGTACTGAATGTGTAGGAAGACTTTGACAGCCTGCCATATGTGATTTCATTCCATAGCCTACCTACTTTACCATCAAAAGTTATATCCTTTGAAGCATCGCCAGCATTACTTTCCCCCAGCAGATATGCTAGATGTGCCCTTTAAAAGCCACATCTTTCCTTTCTACTCTGACTAGTTCAATGTAGCATTTGCTCAACTCAATTCCTTTGAAGGTTAAAATCCCCCCAATAACCACCCCCCCTTCTTCAGACTCCCCCCAACCCACCTTCTTACAGTTTACTAAGATTCTCAGTGCCAAATGAATGAATCAGACATAGCCCCTTCTAACTTTAGAGTTGTAAGACACCTTACAGATTACCCCACTTATGGATCTTAATATAGTTCTTTTCCTTCCCACTACCCTCTTCTGATTCCACCAGCCCCCACCAAGGGTATATTATATAGTCTTGTGTTCAAAGAATGTGTAATTGGGATTAACTAGTACTAGTCTTTGTTAAGAGGAAAAAAGCCCAATAACCAGGTAGGAATACTGAAAATAGGCATGCTATAATATTAAAATTTGAAATTTGAGTTAAGGACCATTGATGTAGTCTGATGCCCTCAACCTTTTATTTTAACTTATGAGGAAACTGAGGCCCAAAGGAGAGAAGTAACATATCTAAGCAGCATGTGGCAGTGGAAGGAGCTCTGGCCTGACAGAGGATGTGGGTTAGTATCCTATCCTTGCCACTTTCTACCTTGGACAAGGATTTTCTCATCTGTAAAATGGGGAGTTGGATTAAATGGCAAACTCAAATAAATACCGCTGAGGGTGACTTAGAAAAACCACATATTAACATTAGCTGTGTTCTATTATATTTTTATTTATCCTTAAAATACTTCCCAATTACATTTTAATATTGTTCAAGCAGCACTCCAGAGTGTTCTCAGCTGCAATGCTACATCTCTGCACTAGATGACCTCTAGTCATCAAAGTTCAAAGGCGGCTAGGTGGCAAAGGGAATGAAGCACTGGACTTGGAATCAGGAAGACTCATCTTCCTGAGTTCAAATTCAGTCTCAGACACTTACTAGCTGTGTGACCCTGGGCAAGCCACTTAACCCTGTTTGCCCCAATTTCCTCATTAGAAAAATGAGCTGGAGAAGGAAATCACAAACCACTTCAGTATCTCCACCAAGAAAAGCCCAAATGGGATCATGAAGAATTGGACATGACTGAAAACCAATGCTCCCTCCCAGCTCAAAATCAATGGTTCTGTGTTCCTAAGGTTACACAGGTAGTAAAGGGAGAGCCAAGCCTAACATTTATGTCTTCTGGCTCATGGAACCTTGGTCTTCTGGATTTGATGAAATAGAACCCAGGTATTGGTTCAATGTTCTTCCCAATTCACTTAACACAGGATCTTTCATTTGGGAAAGAGTGAAATTGGAAATGGACAAAAGTAATTGCTAGTGAGAAGTGTCTTAATTCTTAATTTTACTAACAGAAAATGAATGCCGCGCTTTTCTCAGGAGAAGCATTCTTTTTTTTTTTTACAGAAACCATATTCAGCAGTCACTTCTCAATGCTGCTGACAGTTGTAGTCACTCTTTACACTGTTGTGACTGAGATGCTGATGTCCTCAAACAGATCAAAATTAGTAACATCATGATTTGGGATTGTCTAGTTTCTCCTCAGCTTGGTAATCTATGCTTCTTTTATAATTATTTTAAAAGGTACTATCTGATTTCCTGAGCACCGCCCCAGGTGTTCTCAGTGATAATGAATGGATAAACATATCATCCAATGTCACAGAGCAGTTGTGACATTTTCGAAATATCTTCAGTTTGACTCCTTTAATTTCGATGTATGCTACCCAAGGTTGCAGGCCTGTGTTTTTACTAAAGAGCTGAATGAATCTCAGTAATTACATGATTTACTTGTCTGCTCAAGTGAAAAGGTTCTGAAATGTATTGAAATGGCGCTGTCCTTTCTTGGTCTTTGCAAGCCATGCAATGTCAACTTTAATTAATGAGCTGGAAAAATTATGTTTTTTTAAATTTATTTGTGGAGATTTGTTCCTAGTTTTACCTATTGTTTTCTCTCAATTTGTACTTCCAAGTAATTGGCAACGGGTAGACTTTTCTAATGCAGTGAGAGAGTTCTGTACACCACAAGCATACAAAAGCTTCTTTGAACAATGGTTTGGAATCCAGGTTACCAGTGTTGTATGAATAACTGTAACCTCTCTGGGCTTCAGTTTTCTTATATATAAAACATGGAGGTTAGATTAGATGAGTAGTATTAAACTCAATAGACTCAGAAATAAGTATCCGTGAGGCTGGCATATTGACTCAGAAAACCATGTATTAACATCATCTATGTTCTATTATATTTTTATCTATTTTTGTTAAATACTTCCCAGTTGCATTTTAATATGGTTCCAGCAGCCAAAGTCTGTTCCCTTCTCCACAATGTTACAAGAGGATGATTGAACCTACTATGTGTTAGTCACTGTGCAGTTCCTGCCCTTAAGAAGCTTATATTTTATGGAAGGAGGTAGACAGTATCATGGATGGAGCTCTGGACTTCGAGTCAGGAAGATTTAGGTTTGAATATCACCTCAGGTATTTACTAGCAAGTCATTTAACTTTTTTGAACCTCAATTTCTCCATGTATGAAAATGGATAATACTAGTGCCTACCTTTCTTGTGAAGCTCAAATAAGATAATATTTGTGAAGCTCTTTGCAGAACTCAAATGTGAGCATACAAAGCCCCAGCCATATATAATGACCAACCACACACTGCTTACTGGTGCAGCTATACCTCACTTGATCGAGCTGTCCATGAAAAGTCATGTGAGATATATTTCCTATTGTCCTATAATTTCAAAGATTCTTTATTTTCATTCCTAATGGCACTAATTTTATGTCCCAATGGTTCCTAAGGGATATGGTGGCTAAAGCAGAGGATTTGGAGTCAGCGTGAACTGAAATCTAATCCTGTCTTAGACATTTACTAGCTGTGTGACCTTGGACAAGTCACTTAACCCTGTTTGCCTCAGTTTCCTCATCTATAAAATAAGCTAGAGAAGGAAATGGCAAACCAGTATCTTTGCCAAGAAAACTGCTAAAGGAATCACAAAGAATCAGACACAACTGAAAACTAACTAAACAATATTTCCAATCAAACAACAAACATTTACTAATTACCTAACATGTATCAGAGGCAACATGGCAGAATGGATATATATCTATATATGTATGTATGTATAATACATAGAACCAATTCAAGGCAAAGTAAAATAAAATAAACACAAAGTAATTCTATATGTAAAATTGTATATGTCTACATGGTAAACATATACAAAGTATACAAATATGAGGTAAAAATGAAATAAATACAAAGTAATGGTGGAGGGGCACTAGCTACTTGGGAGGATCATGAAAAGCCTCCTACAGAAAGAGATATTTGGGCTGAGCTTTGAAGAAAGCTGGGGATTCTAAGAGGAAGCTGAGGAGATGCTATATTTCAGACACGGATGGACCAATGATGGAAAGGCCTGACAAAAGGAGATGGGACACTGTGAGGAAGAGTGTGCTCATAAATGTTTTAACAACCAGATACTGGTAAATGTTTAACGATGAGATACAGGACACACTTTTAAGTTTAATCTGCATTATTAACATTTTTCTCCTCACTTTCTTAAGTCTAGACCAGGGGTGGGAAACCTGCTACTTCAAGGCCATATGTGGCCCTCTAGGTTCTCAAGTGTGGCCCTGTGACTGAATCCAAACTTCACAGAACAAATCCCCTTAATGAAAGGATTTGTTCTGTAAAACTTGGACCCAGTCAAAAGGCTGCACCCAAGGACCTGGAATGCCACCTGTGGCCTTGAGGTCACAGGTTCCCCACCCCTGAGCTAGATAATCAACAGAACAATAAATCAAGCCCTGATTGGTAGCATTTGCTAATTTCTAAGATGTAAATGCCAACACTGAAAACTTAACAATTGTGGCTCTTGCTGGCTCCAGCATGGCCTCGTTGTGAGTAAGGAACAGGGCAGGAAGGCCAGGTTGGCTGGACTCAAGTATTTCTGAAGGGAAGTAATATATAAGAAAGCTGAGAAGGTAGGCCAGCTTCAAGTTACGAAGGCTTTTAAAAGCCCTACAGAGGACTTTGTATTTGATCCTGGAGGTAATATAGAGCCACTAGGCAGAGCCACAGGTTCCCCACCTCTGACACTAGAGAAGAAGATTATAAACTTCTGGAGAAGGGCATCTATGTGGTACATGTATTTGTATTATTATTATGTAGCAGTACTATACTTACACAAAATAGGTGCTTTAAAAATGCATGCTAACTTGAATTTTAAACTCATTTTATCTTCAAATGGGAGCCATTCTTAACGTTTTAATTTCGAATTTCTTTCTTTTTTGTTCTCTTATTCCTTCTCCCCAATTCTTTAGTCAATAAGTTAATGAGTTCATAAAGAGACATTTTTGAAGCAATAATGAAACTCACTACTTAAAATCAACCCTTCCGTGAATCCTTTTGTAGTGAAAACAATATGTCAATTTTACCCATTCTGTAATTTTCAAGCAGTTTGGCATCGTGAAGAGAATTCTAGATTTGGAGTCCAAACACTTAGGTTCTACTATTCATTGTGTGTAAGAGACCTTGGGTAGGATTTGAATCTCTCTAGACCTCAGTCTCCTCACTTACATAATGAGGCAGGTGGATGTCGTAGTCTCCCCTCTGTCTCTAAATCCCACAATGCCCTGGGTTTTCTTCGAATGAATAATACCTATCTTTTTTTCACGGGCACCAATAATGCACTAGTATGGCTATATCTGATTTTGTGGCTCTACCCTTGGATTTTCTGAAGGCAGTTCTGTATGTCAGTACTGAGGCAACAGCCCACTGTGAGGATTTTTGAAACTCCTAATAATAATCAAGCTTAGCAATTAGTGACTTTGATTAACCACATCTGAGCATCTAATAAAGTGCAGTTGGATCTAAGAGCTGACAAAACACCTGAAAGCAAAGGCAGATGACATCATGGCAATTAAGACCCTCAAAGATTAATTAAGCTCTACCCCGTGTTTATAACATCCCACAACAGCTGCCTAGGTTCTCTGGACTGACTCTGGTGTGGATCTTTACAAGATGGTTAGGGAAGTCCTGATGGAGAGACTTTCTGAACACAGTCTCTTTCCAAAGACTTGGGGGCTAGGAGCTGTGAGTTTTGGGAGTGGGATCAAAGGCACCTTTGTAAGGTTCTCCCAAGTCACAGTATAAACCAGAACAGGCATGTTACTGTCATCAGTGACTGTCCCCAGTAATACCTTCTTGGGGTCGGGGTAGAAGTGATGCTTCAGTGTTGGTTTGCCTTATGTATGTTAATTTCGGTCATTCAGGAAAGAAGTAGATACTGTGCCTAAGATTCTGTATCCTGCAGAATGTTTAACTGAAGAATGGCCAAATGGTCCACAGGACCACAGATCTGGAGCTTCAGAGGCTATACCATCTAAACCCTCATCTCATCCCAACTATGCATTTTAAATACAAGGAACCAGTGGAATTTGAAGCTGGATCTTCAACTCCACATACCTCACTCTATCTATTACGTAAAAACA
Source organism: Phascolarctos cinereus (assembly GCF_003287225.1). NCBI lineage: Eukaryota > Metazoa > Chordata > Mammalia > Diprotodontia > Phascolarctidae > Phascolarctos > Phascolarctos cinereus. Next base: position 191,735,693 of record NW_027555736.1, read on the forward strand.
ATCAAGCAAGGAAGGAATCAGTAGATATTTATTAAGCACCTACTATGTGCCAGACATTGTGCTAGGCACTAGAAATGCCCTAAAAGGATTTCTAGAAGGTAACTGTTGTCCTAGCAAGGGACCTGCATAATTATTTTTACCATGACTGACAAAATTAACCCAGGGAAATATACCTCGATCTCATATACGAGCACTCCATTATTGACAATCTCCCCCCCCCAAAAAAAATTTATAATTAATTGGCCTGTAGTATTCTAACAGAATTATTCTGAGGGTCAAAATACTTCTCACAGAATCTCCAATTCCTCAAGTGGTTATTAAGCACCTACTATGT
>NW_027555736.1:191741026-191758526 GCF_003287225.1 Phascolarctos cinereus
TTAAGATAATAGGATTTAGAGCTAGAACAAGGGATCTTAGAGATCAGCAACTGTGTAGGGGAAAAGAGCTCTCCCTCTGCCATTTATATTTGTGTGACTCTAGGTAAGTCATTTAATTTCTCTGCACTTCAGTTTCCTCATCTGCAAAATGAAGGCATTGCCTGGATGATTTCTCCAGTTCTAAATTTATGTTTCTGTTACAGCTAGGTGGCGCCATAGTGTAGAGAGTGCTGGGCCTGAAGTCAAGGAGACTAGTTCAAATTTGACCTCAGACACATCCTACCTGTGTGACCCTGAGTAAGTCACTTAACCCTGGTTGCCTCAGTTTCCTCACCTGTAAAATGAGTTTGACAAGGAAATGGCAAACCACTCCAGTATCTTTGCCAAGAAAACCCCAAATGGGGTCACAAAGAGTCAGACATAACCTGAAAACAACTGAACAACAACCACAAAATATTGTGCAGGGGGCACTTCTGCATCTAAAGCTGAGGCTATGCTTTTGTAAAGGACCTTCCTTCTCTAAATCCTGTGATCTAGTCCAAGTTCCCCTCCTCCCCCTCCCCCATTTTACAGATGAGGAGACTGAATCTCAGAGATGTTAAGTGACCTGCCCCACACTTTTTAGCTACTTTTTGGAGTCTGCAGGCCACTTAAAAAAAAAACAACAGGTTTCTCTAGAAATTAAAAAAAAAACTGCAAGGAAAACATCATTGACTTTGCCTGTATCTAGAGTTCTACCTGCTTGCTTTTGAGAATGGTAAAGCATTCTCTACTGGAAGGCCAAATCAGGTCTCCCAAGGAAAACTGTGGAGTTTATGGTGTTGGTGAGATTGCCTTCATTAAATGATGGTGATTCATGTGACCATTCTTATTTTTCAGATAAAAGACAGCACTGATGGAGGCGAATCAGCCCATCTTCACCTAATTCTTAGCCTCCTCTGCAGGGGTAGCTGTGGAATGGCCAGGCTGTCATTGCTTTTGGCAGTGGAGCATTGGGTGGGAATACTGCTTCTTACCACTTGTGAAAGCTTGGGCAAATCACTTATTAAACTAATATGCAGCTTCTTGTGTCTTCTCTCCGGTAGGGCTCCCTGGTTCCCTTTATTCTTTGGGGGAATTTCACAAGATAGATTATTATTCACACTTGCAGTCAAGCTGAATCCACTTGTTTTCCTTTTCTTTCTCTCTTAGTGTGTCCTGCTTCTCCTAGTTGTCTCTAGTTAAGGTGAGTACCTTGGTATTGCTCTGCAATAGCTGTGGATGCCACATCAGGATGAAGTACCTTGGACAAAGAAGTTTGATTCTCATGAACACTAGCTATAGTTGATGTTCGGGGATTTTCCCTTTAGATCAAGCCTCGTGCTGAGTGACTGCCCACAATGACAGAAATTACTCTTGTTTCTAATCTGCAATCTACTTATTAGAAGTTAGTTTAAATATATAGCTATAGCTCTACAGATATGGATATATATGCATATATTTTACATACCTAAAAACACACATTTATATTTCATTTGTGTATATATGTATACATATACATACATACATATATATATGTGTGTATGTGTGTGTGTATATATATCTATACATCTATATATATCTATATGTATAACAATGTCAAAAGGGTAGCAAAGTGGGTTCCAACATCATCAGAGTCAATTTCATTGACATCATCATAGCGGGACCAGCTCTGAGAATACTTTAACCAAAATGACTGTCATGCACATTTCTTAGACATCAGCAGCTGTTGCTCTGGCCCAACAGAGTGTAAGAGAGAAAAACTGATTTGGCAGCCTTTGCAGTAATGTACTCAATGGATCTTTTCCCCATCCTTTCCTAGGCATATGGATTTTAAAAAGCTGTATACCTCTAAACACTTCAGAAAAAAAAAAAACAAGAAACTAAGAAAAGATAAAACTGGTGGTTTAAAATGATAGTTGCAATAACATATAACAACTTGCCAATCTGTCTTATTATTCTACAGAATCTGTGTAGGATCTGTCTTCAAGATCTGAATTTGCCACTTGAACTAATAGCATCATTTACAAAGGAAAGGACTGGGGAAAGGAGATATCTTTCTTGGTCATACCTGCTAATCCTCATTGGTTCCACATCAATGTCAGGAATTCAACAAACTACTGTCTCTTCCTCCTCTAATAATTTTCAAAAAAATATTGATGAGAATGGAATTAAGGAGAGATTGCTTAGACACTTGGGATGATTCCTCAAAAAAGAACAAATGCTTTATGAAGCCTAACTGGGATCTGCTGGAGCACCATTTCCTTTAATTTCATTGATGAACCCCTAAGAGCCCTGAAGTGGTCACTGAAAAAGATATGAAGGGTATTTCTCAATTACTTAGAATTCCAGTTTTTCTCTAAGCTTTTATTTTATTATAGTCAAATAGCTAACATTTACATAGTGCTTTAAGATTAACAAGGTACTTTACATACATTACTTCATTGATCTATCCCCAAATCTTTGTTTAGGATTTCTTCCCCCTAGCCCTGAGCATTAGTATCTGAGACTTAACATATTCATCTAATATTCATATGACCTCAATCTTCTCTTTGATTTTTGTGCCCCAGATACCCTGATGATCATGTAAGTAAAGAAGCCCCAGAAGGTAGTGTAGACCTTTTTGCTGCTTTATATCTCCCTGTTCTGTTCACTCAGTGCTGCCTAATAAAGACTTATGCTCTACTTTTTGTCTTTACCTGTTCATTTGACAGTTTCCAACAAAGATTCTGAAAGTGGCTCAAACCAATGAAGGCAACACAGTACATGCAATCCACCTTTTCCTGGACAGTCATCTACTTTAAGAAACAATATCCAGAAACATGTTTTGTCTAAAGACTAGGATTGCGTATGCAGGAGATGCCAAATACTGTAATGTATCCACATAGCTATTTTATTTAGCAGAAGTTCAACAATTTGACACAGATTTAGGGTAAATATAGACCTGATGACTACAGTTGAAAAGCAGTGGAATAAAATGCTTTTAAGGAGAAACTACCACAGGGTTAAAGCCAAATTTTTCTTGAACAGATGATATTTCAGATGGCCACACTATTCCAGATGCATCAATTTCCTTGAAAATCCAATCCATATATGTGCATATGCTGTGCTGGCAGGAGGACTGACTGAAATGGCCAAAACCCAAGAGCTAATATTCTTTTGGCCAGAATAATGCAATTATTATTTTCCTAGCTATCAGTCTAAGCATACAGAGCCATCTGTTATGCAAAGCAAACATACACATCTCAATTACAGAAAATGCAGTTGCCTTGACAGAATTTGGATTACACCACTAACCAGGGCTGTAAAATTTGTTTTAAGCGACTGTATAATGGATGCCTTTCAGGAGTTCCATAATTAGCATTTACCTGCTTAAGCTAATTATTCATCCTTCTTCTTTACTGGCTTATTAAACTTTGTTGGATATTATGCATAAAACAGATTAATACAAGAGTAATATAATCATAAACACCCCAGTTCTGGAGCTTGACAGGGTTAGCAAGATAGTGGTGCACCAGTTTCAAAATCAGAGAGCCTTGATACTGAGTCCCAAACAGATTAGGGCAAGGATTAAAGCCTATTACAAAACTAGGGGCTTTAATGAGATACAAGAATACTAATATTGAGTTAACAATAGCTCAGTTTCTATTTCTATGGTTTGGCTTGCTAAATCCTGAAGAAAATGCCATTGCTTGTACATGCTACAGGCAGGAGTTAAAAAGACTCATCCTGATGCTTACCAGATCACAAACTTCCCTCCTCCTACCTCACCTCCCACTCAAATATCAAATATCCTTCTTCATTATTTTGGTATGTCTTTCTTGATTTATCTATTACACAGCAAATTCCCTGGCAGCCAAGAGATTCCAACCGCGCTGGTAACCTCCTTAAAAATGATGCCAACTTTCAGGAGCAATGAGTCCAGGGTGGGCCACTATTTAAGAAGAGAGAGACAAATCATATCTCCCTCTCCATCTCCATGGGGCAAAGGGGTTAGAAGTAGATGATCCAACTTGCCATATCATTACACAAACCTGCACATGTTTGCGCATACACACACCCTCTTCCCCTTTGGACATGACTCCACAATGCCAAGCATCAAAATGAAAAGGGCCAAATTCAGCCAATCACCCTGACACTTCCAAATATCTAGATGTTGGGTATTGCAATAGACAAAACATCCAGATAATTAGCTTAATTTTTCACTTTTTGTCAGGACATTTTGGCATTCTGTTGACACAGCCTGTGCTCCTCACTTAAATCATACCAAATTTCAGCTTTTTCATGATAAAAGATGAAGAAGAGGCAATGTACAGGGACTCCCCCTCCCACTGCTGCCCTGCCCCTACTATTTCCTTTTCTTTTAACCTCTGACAAACATGTGTTAGTAATTAAACGGCAAAAACAAAATAAATAACTATCTTATTTTATCAAATTGTCTTTCAGCATTAAGGAACATTTGCAAAGGCAGCAAAATATGTCCTTGCTGAAACCCTCCCCACAACACATTTTAATGGTCTCTTTCAGCATTTCTTGACTCCAAATGACTCTCTGTCATTGTGTCAGCTCCCAGGATAATGCAGGGTACTCCATAAACATCCAGTAATAGGACACCAGGGAAGCACTATTAGTGTGTCCCTCTCCTACTGGGCACAGAGGTTTCAAAGTTCAAAACAACTGAGGGAAGAAATTCCATTTGTTCTCAATAAATTAATAATGATTCTTTGGGGTGGCGGGGATGTGGGGGAAAGTTTTCCAGCCCAAGTTTATTTCAGAACAGTCAGTACTGACACCCTGGCTTCTCAATGAGCACGCAAGAAGAGTTGGGAGATGCCATTAAATAATACATTTGATAATTCATGCAAAGCAGAATATTCCTTGAAGAATGAAAAAAGCCTAAGAGTGATGCCATTCACACAATCACCTTTCAGAATCTATTTTTGTTTTACTTACTTGGGAAAGGCCTAGGTAGATGGAGACAGTTTCTGAAATGTACAAAAATTTTCCTTCTTGATTTAGTGCAAATACGAATCCATCCAGGGACTGCAGAAGAAGAAGAAAGAAAGAAAGACAGGTATAAATTGACTGATATTTAGCAAAGGGTCATATTGGTTGCAGACTAAGACAAAAGCATGACAGGCTGATTTCAGAGCATTGCTTTCTTTGCTCCGTAACTGTTCCTGTCTGGTATCCCCTCACATCTTTTTGGCATTGCATGGAATGCGAAGAAATAAAGTGCCTGAATTTACTGTAAAAATTCTTCTATGGGGGGGTGGGCTGGGAGGGGCTCCTTACATCTCAGCCATGCCGATCATGAGATATTTCACAATGTATAAAAATGAGAAATTCCAGATGCTATGAAATACTTCCCTTGGATTTTGGGATTTCATTGTTATTCAGATGAAGATAGGCAAACTCTCTCTTAACCAACTTTAAGACGAATAGAAACCTTCATAAGGGAAGTCTTGAGTAAGAAGAGAAAAAGAAAATAACCAAATAATGGATGATTATATGTAGAGAAAGTTAAATGTCCACTTGAGCCACTTTGCATGTCATTAATTTGTTAATTAATAGAAAATTACATGCCATTTCCTACAAGTTTCTATGGTGCAATAACTAACAAACCAAGTCATCAGATTAAGGATCAATATGTCGATGGGTGGCTCCATTACAATCTTACCAGCTTTACTCTTTACATGTAAAACTCTACATTAAGGTTGAAATCCAGTTTTCATTATCACTCCTTAAGTGAGGATGGGGATGGGAATGGGAATGGGAGTAGGGGTGGGAGTGGGAGTGGGGGGAAGGGCGAGACACTACACATTAATCCGTAAGTCCTGAAACCTCACTGCAGTTTCCAAATGAAGGGCTGCATTTTCAATTTGATGAATGGTATAAATCACTGTGGACTCAGATGGGAATATACCACTAAAATTGAGAATAAACTTGCTTTAAATTCTTGCACTGCAAGTAGGGGGTGTTTTATGCTCTGAATCACTTCTGCACCCCTCATTTTGTGTTATTTCCCTAACAAAGTGCCACAGAGGTGAACACACTCTACTTTGCCACAGGAAAACAATAATCATGAAGTTATAAAGATTGGTAATACTATTAGAGGTTGTGAATCTGAAAATATTTGGAATACCACATTGGCCGGGAGACACATGGAAACCCAAATCTAGTGAGATCAAAAGGATTTTATTTTTTTAGTAAGGGGAAAATGACAGAAGTATATGCAAAATCAGAAAGAAATATACTCTTCCCCAAATCCCTGTCATAATTTTAGCCTCTTTAAAATATTGAATGGTATTTTCTGAGCAGTTTTATTGTTTTGCTTCCTCTGCTTCCTGATTAATTTCTGCCCCTGGTGCTGGTCCCCACCTCTGGTTTACTAGTTGGGAGAAACAGTTCCAAGTCTGCATTTGGGGGTTGAGGAGTACAAAAGAATAAGCCCCATGAAGACCAATTACTTGGCAAAGAGGGCCCACTTAAAAACAAAGACTCCCTAATTTATATTTATAAAGTCTGTGAAATACAAATCTACCTAGAGTTTCCTTGTTACAACATCTTTACCCTTAAAACAGCTTATAACTTCTTAGGGAAAAAATCATTCTTTTCAAATGATTAGCATATGTGTGGTAGACTGGAAATCATGCTGATTGGAAGCAGAAGACCTGGGTTCGAAATCTACCTCGACTGATGACTATGTGTATGACTTTGAACAGGTTGCTTAATTTCACTAGGCTTCAGTTTCCTCTACTGCAAAATGAGGGTGTTAGACTTGAATGCTTTTGAGGTACCTTTCAACTCTGCATCTATGATACTATGATTCTATATATCAAAACAAAAATCAGTAATGGGAGCTAAATCCAGGACATGATAATGAGATAATCCACATGTACTCATACTCTCAAGGTCCAAGTGAAGAAGGTTTGGCTTTCTTGCATTAAAAAAGATCTGCTGTAGGAGTCTTGGGTGCCAGAGTCAGGAAAAGTAATATCAGGAAGCAAAACCTCAGAACCTATTAAAAGGAAGCCTTTTGAATACTGGGCAGCTTTGTTTTAACAGCAAACAAACAAACCACAACAATAACAACAAAGCAGGCTTAGACAGGCTTAGAAATCTGGGGAGATTTCAGTGAAGCTGTGTCCACATTGCACAAAAATATTCCATCATCTAAAGTCCACAAGTTTGGTGAAAACATGGGTCACAGATTGTTCCGATATTGCATAGACTACTTGACTAGATTTTTCCCATTTTTAAATGAAAAAAATTTTTTTTATTGTCATTGTTGTTCGGTCATTTTCCAGTTGTGTCTGACTCTTTGTAACCCCTTTTTGGGCTTTTCTTGGCAGAAATACTGGAGTGGTTTGCCATTTCCTTCTCCAACATTTTACAGATGAGGAAACTGAGGCAAACAGAGTTAAGTGACTTCTCCAGGGTCACAGAGATGGCATTTTACTGACAAGCTGCATCTTGAATTTTTATATCTCAGGTTTGAGTACCTTTGAAGTAATAATGATAATGATAATAACCACAATCATTAAATTATGTCTCTATTTCTAATAATAAGTTCATATAAAATTTTAAGAGTTACAAAACACTTTACAAAAACTTCTCACATTTGATCCTGTCAACAACCCTGGGAGGTCAGTACTATTATAATCTCCATTTTACAGATGAGGAAACTGATGCAAATAGAGGTTAAGCAACTTGCCCAGGGTCACACAGTTAATAAGTGTCTGAGGCAAGATCCAAAATTGTGTCTTCCTGACTCCAGGCCCAGTGCTCCAATCACTGCACTACTTAGCTTAATAGCTCTAGAGGAAGAGTTGATGGGCTCACGAATTTAGAGGAAGAAGTAACCTTAAGAATCTAGTCTGACCTCTTCATTTTATAGATGAATCAAAGCCCAGAGAGGCTAAGTGATTTGCCCCAAATTATACAGGCAGTAAGTGGCAGAGTTAGCATTTGAACTCAGTCCCTCTGACTTCAGATGCTGTTTCCACTAAGCCATGCTGCTCACACTATCATGTTTTTTCTCTATTATGGAAATAAACATGCCTATAATTACCATCACCCCCAACCCCACCCCTATGCCAGGTTTTTTTGGGGGAGGGGCATAATATGTTAGGTAGGTCCTAGGAGAAGTTTCAGAATGCCTTCAAAGCTGGTTGGAATTTGGATGTCTGTGATCTCAAGAGGGTAGGTGGGGGGAGAAAATATTTCCATCAGTTAGACTCAGGAACCAAATGTGATTAATCTGAACGTTCTGTGACATTAATTTTTTTTTTTTTTGATTTGGGAAAGCCATTATGTACTGTGCTGTTTCAATCACTGCAGGCTACTTTTTAATTTTTTTTAAACTGCCCACTGTTTTCAACAGGCGCCAATTAAGATTCTGGGGTCAAAGGGTTAATTACATCTTCTTACCCACTATGTAGAATTTTCTGATTATTAACCAAGGTTGGATTAAGATGAAAAAGAACCAACACAAATGTTAACGCTAGTCCCTCCTCCAGAAGATTTATTATAATACCATGCTGAAATCTATATGCTTTCCTCAAAGCAGTTAGAGAACAAAAAATCTTAGCAGAAACGGTAAAACAGACTTTTAAAGGCATACAGTAGCTGATTTAGCAAAACAGTTTTCTTCTTATTAAAAAACAGTCCTAAGCTATTCAGAGAGGGCTGCTAGATGTCCTTTGTCCCATCCCAGTTAAGAGTGTGTGGTGTCCACACTGCAAATGAGGTTGAGATGTAGACATCATAGCCTCTGGGTAATAACGCCAGTAATTATAATTTTATCCCCTGACATTAGTGCAATATACAAAATGTAAGGTAACAGTTCTTAACCTCCCCTCTCTGTTCTGCCCCGCCCCACCCCCAACAGCTGAGTTCTCTAACTATATCTGTCAGACAAGGGGTTATTTCCCAAAGTCTATGAGACTTATTGCACCATTATGATTAAAGGTGTGCCGATGTTCAACGCGTTGCTTAATGCATTGTGCTAAATGGTTTATATTTGTCAGAGTTTTGACTCAGGTATTTTTGTATATTCCTTACAGTCATATTTCACACAGTGAAATTTTACTCTGGTGCCTGTAAAGGAGGAAGGACCCCCATCTATTGAACTACCCCTGAAATCCCCTAATTCTTTCTAGTGTATTCCAATGCAGGGGGAAAAAAATCCTGTTACTGTGACCTAACACCAGTTAGAGTGAAGAATTACCAGTAGGCTAGGTTATTTTAATGACAGATTATTTTAAACTAAGCCTTCACCATCTGTTCCACCCCCTAATTATGAATGCAAAAAGAACATATTTCACAATTACATCAGTAAAAAGTAAGATATACGTGATTTAAATGCATGCATGTGTTCTTTGTCCAATGCACCATGCATCTGTGATGTTCTTCTTATAATTTAGCCTCATAGTTGTCAGGGATTTGGGGGAGTGGGGGGAGGAAATGCCCATCCATGATAAAGTAGATTCACTGATATACTCAACTTTTTCCCTGGCAAACACATCTTCTTAATTAGAGTTTTTCACTGTTATGACATAATGATATTATGACAAGAACTGAGCATTAATTTGAGGATGGTGTCTATCATCCAGCAGATATGCAGTATTAGATAACTGTTACAGCAGTTTTTGCTATCATTAAGGCAAGGCAGTATGGCGTAGTGGATAGAGGTCCAGCCTTGGAGCCAGGAAGCCATGGGTTCAACTCCTGCCTTGGGGACATACTATAGCTGTGAGGCCATGGGCATATTACTTAACCTTTTAATGTTTCTAAGGGTAGAAACTACAGAGGAGATGTCTATCGGTATCAATAGAGGTAATTTACATACTGGGAGTTCTTTCTCCCAAGCTGATGAAATTAGAAGTCCAAAACAACAAAAATAGGGGTATGATCCAAAAAGGGCAGCTAGGTGGAGCAGTGGATAGAACGTCATGTCTATAGTCAGAAAGGTCTTCATGAGTTCAAATTTGGCCCTAAATGCTTATCAGCTGTGTTCCCCTGGATAAGTCACTTAACCCTGTTCACCTCAGTTTCCTCATCTATAAAATGAGCTAGAGAAGGAAATGGCCAATCACGCCAGTATCTTTGCCTAGAAAACCCCAAATGGGGTCACAAAGAGTTGGACATGACTGAATATGACTGAACAACATGATACAAAAAATCTTTCTAGCCACCTGAGCAAAAGATTCCCAGCAGAAATATATCACAATTCTACCAGACAGCGCTCTTGGGTTTTCTTAAAAAAAAAAAAAAAGAAAGAAAGAAAGAAAGAAGGGCTTGGGAATGAGGGAAGGGAATAAGCATTCATTAAGTATTTACTATGTGAAAATAGCTTTACAATTATTATTTCATTTGATCATGCCTTAATCACCAAATACCACAACATTATATGGTACATTATATGGTACCTTAGTATGCTCTACCCACTTTGCCACCTAGCTGCCTTTAACCCAAGCCTGACAAACACAAAACATCACTGGTCTATGTGGCAAAGATAATGCAAAGGTATTCATTTCATGACATTGTTTCAACGACAGATAAAAGAGGTGGGGCTAGAGAGAGAAGTTCCAAGGGTTTCATGAGGACAAACTACAGCAATCTTTTGCGAGACCCCATTGAGTTACCATGCATATCCCATTGTAGCTTTTAGGAGGTGATGGTAGGCCACTAATACAAGTCTGTACTCCTGGCAACTTCAAGGAGATATTGGCCTTCACAAGGAGCTAGGAACTGGACCCCAAATGGGTCAGTTTGGAGTTGGGGTTCCCAAATTACGTTTCTAATGTCTGGGCTTTAACAATCAAATAATGTGCAAGAATGAAAGCTACATTTATGGAAATAAGAATCCAAAAAGAGTGCATTTTTCTCAAAGTAGGTAAGAGCTGACATCAAAAAGGTTTGGACTTTTATTTAACTCTTAGGAGTCTCTAAAAGCATTCCGTTTCCCATGTCACTTTCCTTCCCTGCCTGGTGAGCCAAGTATACAAAGGATGGTAATTTCATATCTTAATGCGCAAACAGCTACCTAAAAATATTGACTAAGTTTGGGGTTCTATGGAGCAAACCCTGCCTAATCACATAACCAGACTGCTGTAACTTGGATTCACAGATCCTACTTTTCCATTAATAAAGAATGACTACTCTTATCAGGAACCTAAAGTAGAGAACTATAACAATCTCAAGCCATCTTTCACTGTTTCAAAACAAACAAAAAACAATGGAATGCCAATTTACTTATAGCAAAAGCAGGAGGGAAGAGATAGGCAGGAATGCATTCTATTCTTGAATAAGGTGCTTGAATGGTAGGGAAGATGGTAAAATGGTGAAATGTGAAAATAGCTAAAAACCACACCAAACTAAGATGCCTACTTTCTAAGCAAGTGAATCTGGGTGTGCTTTTTATTCATTAAAATTCTGTGTTGCAGGAGTGTGTACCAAAGTGTTGACTTTTCTTCTCTGGGATGCTAGTTCAAAAAAGTCTTGAGTGATGTGTATTTTCTTGTTTTAGCATCAGACTAAATGGACAACAGATTCCACTATAAAGACACTTTATGCCATGTGGCTTAATTATACATTTCTTTGCTCAACCAGGATTGCTGTATAGTTTCTCCCATTTGGGCATATATGATCAAGGGCATACAAACTAATACTGCTTCAGGTAGTGAATATTCTCACTTTGCTTGGCATGAGATAGAGGAACAAAAAAATACAGCTGACAAGGCCACAGGTTAATACGTAGACATGTATCATCATCAATGGCCAACTGGGCACTTGCAAATGGATGTCCGATTCTTTGTGACTCCATCTGGGGTTTTCTTGGAAGCGATACTAGAGTGGCTTGCCATTTCCTTCTCTAGCTCATTTTACAAATGAGGAAACTAAGGCAAACAGGGTTAAGTGAATTTCCCAGGTCACACAGCTAGTAAGTGCCTGAGGACAGATTTAAACCCAGGTCTTCCTGACTCTAGACCTGGTACTCTATCCACTGCACCATCTAGCAGCCCTGAGGCCCTATTGGCACATCAAACTCAAAATATCCAAAATAGAACTCATTATCTTCAGCCCTTTTACATCCCTAAAACCTTCCTTCATCCTATATCTCCCATTGTTATTGAGGTCACCATCATCCTTCTCATCACTAAGGTCTGCAGCACTGGAGTCATTTTCTACATGTCTATCAGTACCTCCACTCTCCCTATAGCTCTCACTTCCAATTAAATGTCAGGCTTTACAGATTCCACAATATCTCTTACATCGGCCTTCTTTTCTTCACATATATAGTCACCACCCAAGTTCAGGTGTTCAACTACTTCTACTCAACAAGCTGTGAAACCTCAAAGTTATTCTCCCTGCTTCCAGTCTCTCCTTTCTCCTATCCATCCTCTACATAGCTGAAAAATCTTATTTCCTAAAGCAAAAGTCTGACCATATCACTCCTCTGCTCAAGACGTAAACTATTGCGTCATTTAAAGCCCTTCAGAATTGGGCTCCAATAGGCCTTTGCAAACATATTGTACATTTTCTCCTTTATACACTTTACATTCCAGGCAAACTGGTTTACTTAGTGTTCCTTGTACAAAATATTCCATCTCCCCTCTCCATCCATGCCTTTGTAAGAGCTGTTCCCCAGGGGAGAAATGTACTCCTTCATTCCTTCTGTCTTGTAAAGTATTTAGCTTCCTTCAGCACCTAGCTTGAGTGCTACCACCTACATGAGGTCTATTTATGAGGGTACTCCCCCTCCCCAAGGAAATTACTATTTACTTTCCACATATTTTGCATGTACTTATCCATGTCCATATCCATGAACATATCCATGTCCCTATTTTCTCCTCCAAGTAGAATATAAGCTCTTTGAAGGCAAGGACTTTTAAAATTTTTGTCTTGGATCCCTAATATCTAGCATGGTGCCTAGCATATAGTAAAAATGTTCATTGAATTGATTTGTTCTGTTTATCCTATATGCTCTTATCCTCAGTCTCCTGAGCTCTGAGTTCTCTATTAAGTGAACAAACTTAAAGATGGCAACTCTATATTTTTAGTATGTGTGATTCTCAGCCATGTATTCTGGCCAGCTCTCACTGTCATTTAAGCTATTTCCAGGGAACAAAAACATACTACCCAAAGAAGAAAATAATAAAAGGATCCATATTAGCCTATTTGGATAAAGATTGCCTCTAAGCTATAAATGCCTTTAGAGAAGGAGTTATTTTTGGTATGTGCTACAAAATGCTTTCTATAGTACCCACTGTCCTCAAATTTTGACATTGTAACTCCTGTTGTAAGAAAAAAATTGAAATTAAATGAAATGTTTGGAATTTACAAAATCACAAAAAAAGGAATTAATAATTAATTTTGACAAAACTTAAAGGCTTGAAGTTAAGAAATCTTAAGGCTAGGATGAAATAGATGTCAGATGGTTGTACCTGCCTGTGAAATAGAATACAATAGTTCCATTCAATTTTGTTCATCTATCCGCATGACAGGGAAAGGATCTAAACTAGCCTATTTGTATATTCAGTCTAGGAAAGTTAGAGAGAACTTAGCTCCAGGGAAGATACAGGAGTTTACAAGTATGAAAATATGTTTAGGTCTTGTTGGGTGATACTATGGTAGCAGAAGATGGAGGGTGAATTCTAGAATTCTGGACAAAATGGTAAAGGAGGACCATGGCTCCCTTCAGGCATAACATTGTTGCTGGATGGCTAGGCCAACCATACCACATGTTCAGCTATCACCCTGACCTCTCATCTTTGCCTAGTGATTCCAATTTAATCAATTTGGGAATTCTTTTTTATCTAAGAAAATGGTTACAATGATGTAATGGAAATCAGTAGAGAAATATGATTTGCTTTGCAGAAATTCACTTTTATTGTGAATTTAGTGGCCAATATATATTACATAATGTGAAGTATATCTGTATTCATTGATAATGGCAGAAGTGATGCTGAGAAATAGGACAAATGAACTACGATGAAGTACATTAATGTTTACAGGAGAGAGGGTAATTCATTCTATCTATCTATCTATCTATCTATCTATCTGTCAATTTCTGAGGCTGCATCTTCCTATCTTGGGCAGTGAGGTGATACAGTGGATAAAGTGCCCACCCTGGAGTCAGGAAGACTAACTTCACATCTGGTAGATTGGGTTTTGACACTAGCTGTGTGACCCTGAATAAGTCACTTAACCCTGCTTGCTTCAGTTTCCTCATCTGTAAACATGAGCTAGAGAAGGAAGTGGCAAAACACTCCAGTATCTTTGCCAAGAAAAACCCAACTGGGGTCACCAAGAGCTGGACAAGAGTAAACAACAACTTCTTATTTTACCCAGTCTGGAAGTGCAGTGGCCACTCATGGACCTGATCCCAAACTGGAAGTCTTAATTTGCTCTATTTTTCCCACCTAGGTCAGTTCACCCTTTTTTAGGTAGCTTGGTGGCTGCCTATATCTGGGGGTTATTGGTGCTGAACTTAGTGGAGACACCTAATCAGCTTTAGCCTGACTGCAGCTCACAACTCCCAGACTCAAGCTGTCCACCATACTCATCCTCTCCAGCAACAGGAAACTACAGGCATGTTCCACCTAGAATAACTTTAAAGGCATGCCTTTTCCAAGAAAATAAAAATAAAAACAAAACCAAAAGTTTTGCTCATCTATTCCTATAGATAAAGAGTTTGTAGAATAAAAAGTAACAAAGATTAAAGAACCCTGTAATAAATTTAGCATATTAAAAGACCATTTAGAGAACTGAGATATTTATCTGATGCATTCATATGAGTTTACATTCTAAAAACTATTAGTATATCTAGGGGGAAATGTTTTTTTAAAAATCTGTGGACAGAAGAAACTGATTGTTACAAATGTGGTTTAGAAATTCTAGCTCAGGGTAATGACTGGGCCAAGAAATCTCTCAATTTTCATTTAAATAAATGACTATGACTCTGTTCTTTATTTCCTGTATTATCTAGAATTCCCCTAATTAATAACTATTTTTTCCTGAATCCATATAAGTAATATGGACCTATAATAGAAAATAACATTTAATTTCAGAAATCAACAAAGCCAGGGATTGGTTTTTTGAATTTCTCTCCCAAGTAATTGCTCCGTTCTTTTGCAGTCTACATTTGTAATATTGATATCTCTATATTGGTTTTCGGTGTATTCCAAGTGCTTTGAGGCTGCCTTGCTTCACTGCCTTAGCTTCAGAGCTGATTCCATACAAAGCAGGGATACACATTTCTATGAAAATCAATTATTCTGATGGAATCTGAGGACTGGTCCTGAATGATTTCAGAATAAACAACTCAGTTTACCACCAGAGAATACTGCTGCTCTGATGACCTTCTACTTTTATTTCTTGACCAGATGAGGGGACCAGGTAAGAAGATACTATATAGATAAGCTGTCAACAGAACTCTATTCTCATTCTAGGATCTGAAGCAATATTAGCTATGACTTTCTCTCAACCTCATTCTTCTCCCCACTCCCTCCATGATTAATTACTGAATACTTGTGATAAAGAAGACTAAATTCTGTGGTCTGATAACATATCAACTTTTTTTTTTGGTCTAGACCAAAGGTTTCATTGGTAGAGGGAATGAAACTTCCTTTACCAATAATAGATTGGTACCCACTGGGTAATTTCTAGCCTTAGAGAGTTGCCTGGGGGTACTGAGAGGCTAAATCCCATAGCCAAGATGTGTCAGAGGCAAGAGTTGAACCCAAGTCAATTTTCTATCCTCCACTGTGCCAGGTTTACCACACAGCCCATTGGCATTAACCCAAACATTGCGCTCTAATACTGTGAGACAACTTCATTTAAGAAATAGATGGTAAATGACAACCCATCCTATGAAATTTTTTTTAACTATGAAAGAGATAAACACAACAATGGATAAAGTATATGCTAAATAAATTCTTGAGTTTAAAGAACTAACCAGTGGCCTTGCATCTTATTGGCCCTGATTCATATTGGCATGGGCCTTGGTCTACTTTAGCTTAGAGAAAGCATCTCCAATTGCAAGTTTTATAGAAGGGAAGCCATGAGCAGAGGGAGAACTAGGTGTTGATAATCTCTACTCCCTAGCTAAGGTTTTTTTTCCTGTGTTTTTTAAAAGTAACTCTATTAAGGGAAACTTCCCTAGCTCACCTACTGCTACTGCAGTTGTAATAACTCCTGCTGGGTAGTTCAGCCATCTTCCATTGCCATTACCAGGTTGGAAATGACCATTTTAAGTCTTAGCTTTACAGCATAGAAAGATACTGTAAACAAAATCTAAGTAAGATTGAAGAGATGCCATAGGACATAAAACACCATTAAAGTAGGGAATGCAAGGGATAATAGGAGTGCAAAGAAACACTAAAATCATTTCATTGAATGTAAAATTAGAACTTCTCAGGGTGGTCTGAAGTAGGTAAAGAACTTAGGTAAACTCCTAAAGTAAAAGGCTTTGCTGCTGTCACATCTTGCTGGGCAACTAAATCATACGGCAATATAATGTCAGTTTCCAGTATTTGGGGGTTCAGTTTTTAAAAATTTTACTACTGATTCTTTCTTCCCTCATTCCCTTCCTCTTTTCCTCTGATCCCCTCTCTCTCCCTCTGTACCTTCATTCCTTTTCTCCATTTCCTTTCTTTCTTTATTCCTTTCTCTCTCCCTCCTTTCCTTCCTTCCTTCCTCCATTTCTCTATCTTTGTTTCTTTCTTCCTCCCTCCCTCCTTCATTTCTTTTACTATCTTCCTTCCTTCATTCTCTCCTTCCAATTATTTTTTTAAAATTTATTTATTTTTAGTTTTCAACTTTCACTTCCATAAGATATTGAGTTCCAAATTTTCTCCCCATCCTTCCCCTCCCCCCACCCAAAGATGGCATGCAACTTGATATAGGCTCTACATATACTTTCATATTAAACCTATTTTCACATTAGTCATGTTGTAAAGAAGAATGAGAAGCAATGAGAGAAACGACGAGAAAAAAAGAAACAAAAAAAAGAGAGAGAGAACAAATACTATGCTTCAATTTGCATTCAGACTCCATAGTTCTTTTTCTGGATATGGATAGCATTTTCCATCATGAGTCTGTTGGAGTTGTCTTAGATTCTTGCATTGCTAAGAAGAGATAAATCTATCAAAGTTAGTCATTGGATGTTAATTCTTAAGCAGCTGGTCACTATGGCACCTTGAAATTTCATCATGATACCTAGTGCAACCAGCTATAATTATATGATTGCAAAATGTAACCCTGGAGTTGAATCTTCCATATTAAACTACATGCATTGAATTCCTTGCTGAACATCTGGCATCATATCTTTCCAGAGCACATTGGGTCTGGCTTCTGATGTAAGCAGGACAGGAAAAGAGAAAACTGTCCATCAGTCAGTCATTAGTTGCCAGCAGGCTGCTCCACTATCCTTCCTCCCTCTGCTGCTGTCTTATACTAAGTACAGAGTGAAATA